>NW_022990548.1:250937-498437 GCF_902827175.1 Gymnodraco acuticeps
AAACTAAAAGCTCCATCATTGTAACCCTTTAAATGCCAGTTTTTCTCACATAATGTTGTTGTCTTTTTAAACGTCAGAGATTAGCAACATCATTGTTTTGATTACACAGCGAGGCTCCTTGTGGTAACCAGAAAATAACATATGGCAAACATGACTCAATCTGGTGCAAAATAGTAGTTACATGTTGAAAGTTGTCGATTTAAAGGGTTTTAATGATAACAATTTTAAGAGAGAGACGTTAAGTGAATATCTCTAGAGGGCAAAAGGGTTAATTTTGTAATCTATCTAACATCAATGTAAATACTTTACTATACTACAGTTTTTGAAATAGTATTATGTTCTAACAGGTTGATATTTACTGTGTGAAAATATTCTTGTTATACTGTTGTTGTTGTTATTGATATTAGAAGTGTTTACAGGAGTATAAATACTTATTTGTTTACCTTATCTTTGATTTTTCGCCATGGCAACTGTCCAACGGCGAACTCCACCAACATGTAAAATAATGACCACAGGTCGTCATGGCGACCCATTTCCTGGAGGAAACGGAAGAAAAACAAAATGATTGTTTATGTCAGTTGTATCAGTAAATAATAAAATGTAGTAAATTCATCACTGCTGGTGTTACACAGATATAACCTATGTGGGCTACGGTAGGGTATTCCCATCATTCATTTGAATTAAATGCATTATTTACGTAATTATTTGAAAGACAACAAACAAACAGACTGACTTTGTTTTTATGAGCGTTGACCGAAGCGTAGCGAACCGTCCCTCTGAAACCCGCCACAGTCCTCGGCTGAACACAAGACGAAGAACATTTACAGATTATTCACATCAACAATAAATCATTACTGAGCCCTTTACTTCTAAATCACACCCTGCTGCTCCGTTAGATAAACACATATCTAACAAGGAAGTTTGGCTTAATGTAAATCCTGTTGACCGAAAACATCTGGATACAGAACAAACAGAACTACAGTGACAAATGGTAAAGACATTGAAATGTTTTCTTCTTCTCTGGCTATCGCCTCATGTCTGTGGTTCAAATGTGTAATATTCGTAGAATTGTAATGCATTGATCTGGTATTTCTTGCATACAGCTTGCACTCCAAAACCTGAGCAGTACAAGTTGGGCGTGGGGTGCCACTCCACTTTAATGTGTCACACAAAATGGCCCAAAATACTAAATGAAGCTGATGTCTCTGTCTTGGTAATAAGTGGTCTATAACCCATTACTGTATTACCCAAAGCTGTATTATGTGTGCCAAAATTGAACTGGAGTGGAAACCACGTCTAACCGCCTCTGTGAGCGGGTTGCTTCTTCAGTTATATCATTTCAACTATGCTGTAATTATGAAAACAACTCCAATAATTAAACTTATATCCAGATATGATTTCCCTGAATGTGCTGCCTGAATCTGTTGGATTCATGTTTCAGGCGTAAACAAAGCAAATTATAACCAAAACATCCAAATAATAACACGTCAGCAGAGGGTCACGCTGCATCTACACAGCCTCCAAATAACACAGGGGTCAATCAAGATGTTTCCATGGTGATATTAATCATAACTGTGTGGGGAACAGGAAGTGATCACATGTCCCTTTGAGGACTGGAGACACGTCATGACTCGAGACGGATATACAGATGTACTGTACGTGCCAAATGTTCCCTTTAACAGTGAGTCATGAAGTTATGACACTGCTTCTTTCCCTTCGATGACTAATGGATTTATTTAAAGCAGTCCATTGAATTTTCAGTGCTGTCACCTTCACTCATTAAGTTCGTTCTAGAGGTAGAACACATTTTCCTCCACATGACACATTTGCAAAGATGAAGTTTTAAATGGTGTTTTCATCCTTGTTCTCGCTCGGTCTTCTTCTTCTCTCATTGTTTCTCGTGGTTAAATTACAGCTTGTGAAAGAAAATGGTTTTAATTGGTGCTACATATTTATTTCTAGCAACAGATTTACACATGAATATAGAATCTAATAACGACAAACCTTCCTGTTGTTGTGTGGAGATAAAATGTGTGTCTATTAATGAGTGGGGATGAAATATAATTTAATGGCAACCATTTTATTAACTCAGTTGCTTATGTATTTATATTTTTCTTCATATATCCTTTCAAATGTTTCCCATTAATTGGTACTATTCTATTTAAGGAATTGTTGGTGCTTACTAATTTCTTGGTTTCATGTTTGAATCTTGAATGTAATGTCATTTTACCCCTCACTCATCCTGTACAAAATATAATTATATATACAAAACGAAATGTTTCCTATTTTATTTGGAAAAACCCTGTCACTGTGTGTTACGAGCTTTTGTGTGTGTGTGTGTGTGTGTGTGTGTGTGTGTGTGTGTGTGTGTGTGTGTGTGTGTGTGTGTGTGTGTCTCTCTCTCCCCCTGATTGTCTCCAGGTGCAGCCTCTCCCTCAGGTGCTGCCAATCCCCAATCAGGGCCTCGAGGACCCGAGGAAGGCTGCAGTGACTCCCTCCTTCTCCTCTGGGCTGCATGTGTGGTGTCTTTGGGTGTTTCTCAATGTCGAGGAAGGATGCTCCAGAGCCACTATTTCAAGCATACTACGTCATCGAGTGCCGCCGAAGGACTGTTCCAATGTCCAGCATACTTGGAATTCTACCGAGCCCGGCGTACTTCGTAGCGGGAAATTTCGAGGCTGCACATGTGTAGACTCTGCGGTCTTCAAATCCCCACAATGCTTTGCGCACGGACCAATTTCCAAATCTTTGGCGGAAATCGTGCTCCATTTATGACGCACACCTGTTAACCTGTTAATGCTGGGCATCTAAACAGTCCTTCTGCGCCACTCGATGACGTAGTATTCTTGAAATAGTGGCTCTGCAGCAGCTTTACTCGACATTGAGAAACGGCCCGTGCCACCTCTGTTTTGACTTCCTGTCCCTGCTCTTCTTGATGTGTATTGGGAAGTTCTGTTTTATTTGGCCTCTTCTGAACAAAGTGTGAAATAAATGTATTTCAGTAAAAAATCCATGTGTTCCTTCCAGAAAGGAGTTTCTCTCCCACACACTCCCGCCCTGCCTGATATGGCTCCATCGGACTCCTTTGTTTACTTCCGGATCTTTTTGAACATTAAAGTATGTAAACATGTAGAGGTGGAAAATACAAGTATTAACCTGAAAATGAGCAGAATAGCGCCCGTTTAAAATGTCCTGTTTCCTGCATTTGGGTCCACTCTGCTCCCCGTGAAACTGTGAGTAATACATGATAAAGGTTTCCTCTAATATTAGCAGCACTTAAATCTCTGACGGTGACAAACAGGTGTTTTATTTTTCTGCAATTATATTGCGACCGTCGGCTGGTGATGGGGCTGTGACCCCTCTGTCGCTATAGAAACCACTCACATCCCTGGGTAACCATGGAGATGATGGAGAAACGGGAGGCATGCACGTCAAAATCATAAGTCCAAAGGAAACTGTAAGAAAAACAAAAACAACACTGAAACGTAAAAAGAAATGAAAATAAAACACCACACATAAATCACTGAGGTGACAAACTGAACATCTGTCAAAGCAAAACGTGGGGAAGTGCTTTTATCACTTTTATAAAATCACATTTTTTAAAGGAAATACAAATAAAAAAGTAAACAATATATTATATAACATAGGGGTGAAAGTACACGATTTAAGACTTCAGAGGATTTTGTTTAAAGGCAAATTCTTATTGTTTTGTTGTTATTTAAAATTAATGGTTGTCCTAAATTTGACCAACTATTGTTAACATCCCTATTTTATTTAATCATCAGCAGATTTTATTTTGTTATTTAAATGTTAGATGTGCGTTGGATAGATAATATAATCTGTTTCTATCCCTATCTTCTTATTACCAGTTGGTCAACACTTTATTTACTTTTGCATTGTTTGAGCTAATTGTGTACCAATACTAAGTTGATGACTAAAATAATCACTTTTATTTCAATTACTTATCGTTTTATTGTATGAGATAGACAGATAGGTACTTTATTGATCCCAAATGGGGAAATGATTTAGTTAATTAACTTATCTTAATGTTGTTTTATTAACAAATATTCTTCTAGTTTTTCGTATCTGATGATTTTAAATAGTGTTGTGAAAAGAAATAGGGTGAGTGTGGAAATAAGAACTCCAACTGAAGAAGAAAAGCAGAGTTTGAGTCAAACAAAATAGAAACATGAGGAGAAAAGAGGAAGTAGGAGAAGAGGATCAATATATCGGTGTTAAAAATACAGCTCTTCTCTCTAGTGAGGGTTAGGTTTGGAGATTTTAGGAAATGGTTTAAATTAATGAAAGATTGTCAGGAAAACTTAAATTGGGATTTTAACTTGTTCTCATGGATCTGAAAGTTATCTCCAGGCGTAGTTTGTTTTATAGATTCATAAACTTCATCTGCAGAAAAAAAGAGGATATTCTCAGAGGAATCAATAGAGTAAAGAAAAAAAAGAAAGTGAGAAGGAGACGTGGACGAAGGGGAGAGGAAACATGAGAGGCAAGAAGAGGACAGGAGGAGATCAATACATCCATTTTGAAAGAGACAGTCCTTTGAGAGAGAGTGTTTCAGAGATATAAGGAGGAGTTGAAAGGTTAAATATATCTTGTTGGAGGCTGAGAACTGTGATAACAACTCTACAAAGGCTTGCAGAGAGAAAATCATGGCTTTAATCTATAATACCTAATCTGAAATTAATCTCAGAGCTAAACGTTATCTGGAGAAGAAGAGTTTCAGTCCATCAGAGAGAGAAGCAGCAGAGTTACTCAGTCCATCCGCCGCATGATTTATTCATCTGCAGCTACACGGAGAGACACACACACACACACACACACACACACACACACACACACACACACACACACACACACACACACACACACACACACACACACACACACACACACACACACACACACACACACACACACACACACACACACACACACACACACACACACACACACACACACACACACACACACACACACACACACACACACACACACACACACACACGATAGACCACACTAACAGAGCAAGAAACTGAACCTGAAACGTTTCCACCATCAATCTGATTTATCTACGTTGATAAGGTGTCCTACTGTATGGAGTAAGGGTTAGGGTTATGGTTAGGGTTATGCATGTGTTGGTTATGGTTAGGGTTAGGATAAGTCTCCAGGAAATGCATGTAAGTCAATGTAATGTCCCCTGAAGTGATGTATACATGGTGTGTGTGTGTGTGTGTGTGTGTGTGTGTGTGTCTGAGCTGGATGTATCTTCTTCCTCTGTGCCCTTTAGCTCCATTGTTGTCTAAAAACGATTTAATCTCACCAATGAACTGGATGACATGTTCCTTTATAACCATAAACACACACACACACACACACACACACACACACACACACACACACACACACACACACACACACACACACACACACACACACACACACACACACACACACACACACACACACACACACACACACACACACACACACACACACACACACTAGTTTATTTGGACTCAATGAGACACATACCTCCATACACACACCGTCCTGCTGCCACAAACACTCACTACAGCACCAGATGTAGATCAATGGTGCACTGTACAATATTGTTGGTGCTAGCATGCAAAGTAATCCATATTATAAATGTGCTGACTATTGATGCTTCTTCCGAAGGATATAATGGCCTTGAAGCTGAAAGCCACAGACACAAAGTCAGACAGGTTTGAAAAAGACGGACTTACATGTAAATGGACTGCACTTATTTAGCACTTTTCAGTCTTTCAACCATCACAGAGCTTTGACATATACACCCACTTACTGAGCCTTACATCCACACACATTTCCGCACCATTAGGAGCATTAAAGTATTACGTTTCCTTCCCAAGGACACATGTCGACCGCAGAGGATCGAAGCAACGACCTTACAATCGGAGGTCGACTGCTCTAAGGTCAGCTCGTTGGTTTCTAGTCTGCACATATCACTGATATGTGACTACTGCTAACCTGGTCATGTGACCTGAATCAGCTGGAAGGACTTCCTGTTTGATCAGCGATGATGTCACTATGCATGCGTGTGTGTGTGTGTGTGTGTGTGTGTGAGATGATGGAGGAATGAGAGAGAGAAATAGAGGAGAGGAAAGGCAGTATGTAGATGAAGAGTGGGAGAGGGGTACATCCGAGAAACAGAGGGGGTGAAAGGGAGAGGTGATTCTCTCAGAAGATTGGACAGAAGCTGACTCAGCTGGAGAGAGAGAGAGAGAAAGAGAGAGAGAGAGAGAGAGAGAGAGAGAGAGAGAGACAGAAGAGGAGGAGAGAGAGAGAGAGAGAGAGAGAGAGAGCCGTCGAGACTGAGACGAGAGAGAGAGAGAGAGAGAGAGAGGAGAGAGAGAGAGAGAGAGCGCGAAGGGGAGAGAGATGAGAGAGAGAGAACGAGGAGAGATGAGAGAGGAGAGAGAGAGAGCGAGCGAGAGAGAGAGAGACGCGAGAGAGACACGAGAGAGACACGAGAGAGCGAGAGACGAGAGAGAGAGGTCTCTCGCTTACTGACGCATTCAGGAGCATCAAATATTCATCTCACTGCTGCAACACAACACTGCAGGAGGAGAGGGAAAAGAGAGAAAGTGAGAGGAGGAGGAGGATGAAGAGGGGGAAACACGTTATAAGGTGTGAGGAGGAAAAAAGAAGGGAGGAGAAGAGACAGGAAGAGGAAGAACGGAGGGAGGAAGATAAAGATGAGAGCAAACTACAGAGACAGTGAGGAGGAGATCAATAGACATATAAAGAGAAGAGGAAACAAGAGAGACAGAAAGGAGGAGGAGGGGGAGGAGGAGGAAGAGGAGGAAGAGGAAGAGGAGGAGGCTGACAGTAAATGGCTCACGTACTCTCTGATCTAAAAATATCTCAGAGCTCAGTCTGACAGAGACGTCATCAATGAATGAGAGAAGAAGAAGAAGAGGGAGAAGCTCCCAGTGAAAATACAAAGACCAGCAGACCTCATCAGGAGCTGCCTTTTCAAAATAAAATCCTTTTCCATTCAATTGTAGAAAGAAATCCCATCATGCAACAGGAGGAAACTGCTGTCTTATAATCCGCTTAAACAATAACATCTAATGACTCCTTATTGATCACACACACACACACACACACACACACACACACACACACACACACACACACACACACACACACACACACACACACACACACACACACACACACACACACACACACACACACACACACACACAACACACACAACACACACACACACACACACACACACAACACACACACACAACAGTTATCTATTGAACTCGTGTACTGCAATGCAGAGAACACACCCTGTCTGTCTGATTTGTTTAGCTTTTCATAATTCATTTTTAACGGCTTAAAGGAAACTCAACCATAAAACAAATCAGGAGGAGAAACAAATACAGAGTTAGTACAGAATAATAAAGAGAAAAGAGTTTGTTTTCTGATTGGAAAAACTCAAGTTTAATAATAATAATAAGGATATTTTGTATTTCTTGTTTGTAATTTGATTTGAAAGTCAGGACTTAGATTATGAATTAATGTGAACGTTAAACTTATATTTTATTTCTCAATATTTGATTCACATTGTCATTCATTAAAAACATATTGAGTATTTGATATAAAGATTGCCTTTTATCTCATGAAAGTGAACAAATACATCATCAATTCATATTTGACGTCTCATATTTATTTAAGTGCCTATTTTTATGATCCTGTCTTTTATTCCAGAAGGTCAAATGTTTTTGTATTTCACATCTAAAATGTCAGAATGATCAGATGACTTTGAACTACAAAAACCTCATATTTCAGACACGCTGATGTCAATATTAAGAAATACAAAGCCATTATTATAAGAAGCTATTCCATAATTTTTAAACACCAAAAGATAAGCTTATTATGACTAATTATATTTTTGTGGCAGAGCGAGTCGTCCATACAGCAACAACAGGAGATCAAAACCTCATACAAAAATCTATTGCAAACGATATTTTACTTTCAGCCTCTCTGGGGCTACTGTTGACGCAGAAGTTGTCAATAAAGTTTCTTACCGGCCGGACCTCTCCGGTGGTGTTTGTGTATTGCCGCGCCAGACCGAAGTCCAGCATGTAGCACTTCCTGTACGTGGAGGGAAGCCGGCCCATCGCAAAGTTCGACTGTAGGAAGAAAAACAGAAAGTCATCAGCTCAATAAGTTCTTATTTTTCACGTTTTGTTCAGACTTTGATAGAAAGGACTTTCCCACCACTTTAAACTAAAAAACTCTACAGAGACGGCAAGTCAGATGAGAAACCTGTAACAATAAACTTGAATAAAGTGGTGAAATTAAACTCTCTGACATATATTAAACAATGAGACACTGAGACGAAGAATACTGAGAGACTGTGAAGTGAATCCCAATGTGTCAAATGTGACGAGGTGTATCAATAAAGTTTAATTATAGGAAACCAGACTGACTGAGTCCTGATCCAGAACGACCGAGTCCTGATCCAGACCGACCGAGTCCTGATCCAGACTGACTGAGTCCTGATCCAGACCGACCGAGTCCTGATCCAGACTGACTGAGTCCTGATCCAGACCGACCGAGTCCTGATCCAGACCGACCGAGTCCGACCGAGTCCTGATCCAGACCGACTGAGTCCTGATCCAGACCGACTGAGTCCTGATCCAGACCGACTGAGTCCTGATCCAGACCGACCGAGTCCGACCGAGTCCTGATCCAGACTGACTGAGTCCTGATCCAGACCGACTGAGTCCTGATCCAGACCGACCGAGTCCGACCGAGTCCTGATCCAGACCGACCGAGTCAGACCGAGTCCGACCGAGTCCGACCGAGTCCTGATCCAGACCGACCGAGTCCTGATCCAGACCGACTGAGTCCTGATCCAGACTGAGTCACATCAATTAGCACGATGATAATAACGATGAAGCTGAGCTGCCTTTCCTTCCTCACCCCGACCTTCCTCTTCCTCTTCCTCTTCCTCGCACTCCTCTCAGTTTGTCCTGTAGCTTTTGTTCCAGCTCGGCTCATTAATATGTAAATGTGTTCAGCACGAACATCCTGTCTTCAGCGCTATCGGAGGATTCTACTTTAAGCTTCTGAGCTTTAATATGGACTCAGGCTTCATCTTCCATCCACCGCACAAACAAATTCAACTAAATACTTTGTAAGATTTATCAAATTATCAATAAATAAAAAGTCTCTCTAGTTGCCGATCTAGTTTTTATTTATTTATTTATATCTAAGGCGAAAGTATTAATATTACCAATAAGGACATGATGCGATCAATAATAACCTTCAAACACAGCAGTAGATTACATAAATAAAGACATCATCATAACTTAATTTATTGATGTTTTTTGCAAAGTGTTTATCGTTTTTTTTTATTCTGTGATGATTAATTTGACAAAAGGAATAATAACTATCAGAAGGCTTTAAAATACCAATGATTCATAACAAAATATCCCTTCTTCAAATCTGTTTCTGAAACACAATTAAATCTTTATCTAGTTGATCAATATATTTTATATTTCTTTTGTGAAGCAGCCAATCCAATCCAATCCATTTTATTTCTATAGCACACTTCCACTGCTTGGATCGAGATGCTTTATCTTTAACTTGTGATGTGTCACTTTGTAAAGCACTTTGAGCTGCATGTGAAAAGTGCTGTATAAATAAAGCTTTATTATTATCAGAAGGGGGAAGTACTGGAGTACAAATACTTCGTTACTGCACTTAAGTACATTTTTCTGGTATCAGTACTTTACTCCACTACTTATTTTTCTGACGACTTTTTACTTTGACTTCTTACATGTTTAACACAAATACCTGTACTTTCTACTTCTTACATTTTAACACAAATACCTGTACTTCTACTTGAGTAAAGCATGTGTGAACTTTTGTCATCTCAGATTATTAATATTATTATTATCATCAACAACAAAGTGTTCTCCTCGTACCGGTTTGATGTCTCGGTGCAGGAAGCCCACAGAGTGGATGGCCTCGATGGACTCCAGGATCTGCTTCCCAAGCCGCAGGGTGGTGCTCATGGTGAAGGTGCCTCTGGGCTGACTCCTCCGCAGATCGGCAAGGTTACGCCCCTGCAACAACACCAGGATTATCACTTAGCAACAGTCTGGGAAAACAACAGAAAGAGAAACTACAGGGGGAGTAAACAAGCCGGCATCACTGTAAATGCACCTCAAGTGTTTTAGAAGAAATCTCAGAAGTTAAAACACAGTTAATATAGATTCAAGGCTTTTATTGTCATTTCGGCATAGCTACGTATATTTTCCACATATTTTTATATTCTTTAACTTTATTTATTTTTAATGCTGTTTTATTTATATTTCTGAAATATTTTGGACTGTTTATTTCTTGTGTCTAATTTCTCTTGTACCCATCTATCCATCTATCTATCTATCCATCCATCCATCTATCTATCTATCCATCTATCTATCTATCCATCTATCAATCTATCTATCCATCTATCTATCTATCTATCTATCCATCTATCTATCTATCCATCTATCAATTTATCTATCCATCTATCTATCTATCTATCCATCCATCCATCCATCTATCTATCTATCTATCCATCTATCTATCCATCTATCCATCTATCCATCTATCTATCTATCCATCCATCCATCCATCTATCTATCTATCTATCTATCTATCTATCTATCCATCTATCTATCCATCCATCTATCCATCCATCTATCTAACTATCTATCTATCTATCTATCTATCTATCTATAACAACGAACATCTGAGATCACAGGCTCCTCCAACAGTGCAACACAATAAAACAGATAAAATAGTGCAAGTAAATAAAATAAAATAGAATATAGTAGAAATAGTGCAGAGTAGTCTATATACAAGTCATTGGAATATTGATATATATAAGTTGCAGCCAGATGAATGTTCTTTCAAACGTTCAGGTGTTTAACAGTCTCATGGCCTGAGGGATGAAACTGTCCCTTAATAATAATAATACATTTTATTTAAACAACGTCATCTTGAGGTGCTTCACAATGCCATGAGGGGGAAATACAATCAAATTAAAAGTGATCTAAGGAACATATTGAGTAAAATAGAAAAAAGCTAAGAGCATAGAAGGTTAGAATAAAAACAATAAAGTAAAGGCCAGACAGTAAAACGCAGTGCGGAAAGAAAGGTGGGTTTGAGGCTTTTCTTAAAAACGGAAAAACTGAGGGTGATGCAGAGGTCCGTATGTTAGTTCATTGATGCTTAAAAACTACAATTCCCATGATTCTTTTAACGTACGTTTATAATGATAACCGCACCAGAGGAAAGGTTGTTGAATGTTAACAATATAATCTGTCTCTGTTGAGTCTGGATCTTTCCTTCACAATAAAAGCCCCTCAGTGTTCGAGCACTCTGACTCACCTGAAGCTGCATCACCACGTAGTTGAATTTGTCGTTTCTCCCGCAGCCAATAAACTTACAGACGTGGTTTTTACCTGGAAAGGAAAAATGAAAAAGAATCCCCGTAAAACATTGAAATGCAAAGCAACACCTGGCACACTGTTAAGTATTATGCAACATTTGGTGAAGTGTAAAGAACATATAATGATTCAACACAACGCCGGACACACTGCAAAACATTAAAACGATATACACAACATATATAATAGGTCTCAGATATATACAGAACATGTCTCTGAAGTGTTTGGCTCCAAACACCAAACAGATCATTACAGCATCCCATAACCCCCTCTGTTTCAGCCCTGTTTCCAAAGAGCTGATTCTCTGTCTGTTACCATCCATCCATCCATCTTCTCCCGCTTATCCGTGGTCGGGTCGCGGGGGTAGCAGTTCCAGCAGAGAGCCCCAAACTTTCTTTTCCCTGGCGACATCAACCAGCTCTGACTGGGGGATCCCAAGGCGCTCCCAGGCCAGCGAAGAGATATAATCCCTCCACCTGGTCCTAGGTCTACCCCTTGGTCTCTTCCCAGCTGGACGTGCCTGGAACACCTCCCTAGGGAGGCGCCCAGGTGGCATCCTAACTAGGCGCCCGAACCACGTCAACTGGCTACTTTCGACGCGAAGGAGGAGCGGCTCAACTCCGAGTCCCTCCCGGATGACCGAACTTCTCACCTTATCCCTAAGGGAGACACCAGCCACCCTGCGGAGAAAACCCATCTCGGCCGCTTGTATCCGCGATCTGGTTCTTTCGGTCATGACCCATCCTTCATGACCATAGGTGAGGGTAGGAACGAAAATGGCCCGGTAGACAGAGAGCTTTGCCTTCTGGCTCAGCTCCCTTTTCGTCACAACGGTGCGGTAAAGTGACTGCAGTACCGCTCCCGCTGCTCCGATTCTCCGGCCCATCTCACGCTCCATTGTTCCCTCACTCGAGAACAAGACCCCGAGATACTTGAACTCCTTCACTTGGGGTAAGGACTCATTCCCTACTTGGAGTGGACAGTCCATCGGTTTCCTGCTGAGAACCATGGCCTCAGATTTGGAGGTGCTGATCCTCATCCCAGCCGCTTCACACTCGGTTGCGAACCGATCCAGTGAGCGCTGAAGGTCGCAGACCGATGAAGCCATTAGAACCACATCATCTGCAAAAAGCAGTGGTGCAATCCTTAGTCCACCGAACTGCAGACCCCCTCCCCCATGACTACGCCTCGAAATCCGATCCATGTATATTACAAACAGGATTGGTGACAAAGCGCAGCCCTGGCGGAGGCCAATCCTCACCGGAAATGGGTCCGACTTACTGCCGAGGACCCGGACACAGCTCTCGCTTTGGGAGTACAGAGATTGGATGGCCCTGAGTAGAGACCCCCTCACCCCATACTCCCGCAGCACCTCCCACAGTAACTCCCTGGGAACTCGGTCATACGCCTTCTCCAAGTCTACAAAACACATGTAGACCGGATAAGCGTACTCCCAGGCCCCCTCCAGGATCCTTCCGAGAGTAAAAAGCTGATCCGTCGTTCCACGACCAGGACGGAATCCACATTGTTCCTCCTCAATCTGAGGTTCGACAATCGGCCTGACCCTCCTTTCGAGTACCTTAGAGTAAACTTTCCCGGGGAGGCTGAGTAGTGTGATGCCTCTGTAATTGGCACACACCCTCTGATCCCCCTTTTTGAAAAGGGGAACCACCACCCCGGTCTGCCACTCCTTCTGTACTGTTTCCGACTTCCACGCAACGTTGATGAGACGTGTCAACCATGACAGTCCCTCAACACCCAGAGCCTTCAGCATTTCTGGGCGGATCTCATCCACCCCCGGGGCTTTGCCACTTTGGAGTTGTTTGACGACCTCAGTGACCTCCCCCCGGGAGATTGGTGTTGATCCCCCGTCATACTCCAGCTCTGCCTCTAACATAGAGGGCGGAGTTGTCGGGTTCAGGAGTTCCTCAAAGTGTTCCTTCCAACGCCCTAACACTCCATCAGTTGAGGTCAACAACGTCCCATCCTTACTGTACACAGCTTGGATGGTTCCCTGCTTCCCCCTCCTGAGGTGTCGGACAGTTTTCCAGAACAACTTTGGTGCCGCCCGAAAGTCCTTCTCCTTGTCTTCTCCGAACTTCTCCCACACCCGCTGCTTTGCCTCGGCCACGGATGAGGCTGCTGCCCTTCGGGCCTGTCGGTACCTTGCAACTGCCTCGGGAGTCCCCCGGGATAACAAATCCCTGAAGGCCTCCTTCTTCAGTCGGACGGCTTCCCTGACCACCGGTGTCCACCAGGAGGTTCGAGGGTTACCGCCCCTTGAGGCACCTACGACCTTGAGACCACAGCTCTCCGCCGCGGCTTCGGCAATAGAGGCTTTGAACACTGACCACTCTGGTTCAATGTCCCCAACCTCCACAGGAATGCCCGAAAAGCTCCGCCGGAGGTGTGAGTTGAAGGCCTCCTGAACTTGGGCCTCCTCCAGACGTTCCCAGTTCACCCGAACTACACGTTTGGGCTTACCAGGTCTATCCAGAGGCTTCCCCCGCCACTCGACCCAACTCCCCACCAGATGGTGATCAGTTGACAACTCCGCCCCTCTCTTTACCCGAGTGTCCAAAACATACGGCCTCAGGTCCGATGATACGATAACGAAATCGATCATGGACCTTCTGCCTAGGGTGCTCTGGTACCACGTACACTTATGAGCATCCTTATGTTCGAACATGGTATTTGTTATGGCCAATCCATGACTAGCACAGAAGTCCAGTAACAAACCACCACTCCGGTTCAGATCAGGGGGGCCGTTCCTCCCAATCACGCCCGTCCAAGTGTCTCCATCATTGCCCACATGTGCGTTGAAGTCTCCCAGCAAGATTAAAGAGTTCCCTTCAGGAGCCCCATACAGGACTCTTTCCAGGGTCTCCAAGAAGGCTGTATACTCTGAATTTCTGTTGGGTGCATAAGCATACACAACAGTCAGAGTTTTCCCCCCAATAACCCGCAGGCGTAGGGAGGCGACCCTCTCCTCCACTGGGGTAAACTCCAACAACGAAGCACCCAACCGGGGATTTGTGAGTATCCCCACACCCGCCCGGCACCTCACTCCTTGAGCAACTCCGGAGAAGAATAGAGTCCAACCCCTATGCAGAAGTAAGGTTCCAGAGCCGACGCTGTGCGTAGAGGTGAGCCCAACCAGATCCAACTGGTAACGCTCCACCTCCCGCACAAGCTCCGGCTCCTTCCCCCCCAGAGAGGTGACGTTCCACGTCCCCAAAGCCAGCTTCTGTCGCCCGGGTCTGGTCCGTCGAGACCCTCCGCTTTCACTGCCACCCTTCTGGCAGCGCACCCGACCCCATCACTGTTTCCCGTAGGTGGTGGGCCCGCGGGACGGAGAAGCGGAGGTGTTGCCCACGTTGCCTTTTTCGGGCTGGGCCCGGCCGGCCTCCGGGCCGGGTATCCTCACTTCCTGTGTCGTCTTTCATGAGGTCTTTTGAACCAATCTTAGTCTGGCCCCTTGCCTGAGACCAATTTGCCATGGGAGACCCTACCAGGAACACAGGGTTCCAGACAACACAGCCCCCAGGTTCATCAGGGCACACAAACCTCTCAATCAATCAATCAATCAATCAATCAATGTATATTTATATAGCCCAATATCACAAATGTTACATTTGTCTCAGTGGACTTTACAGTTTGTACAATATATCAGTATGACAATACGACACCCTCTGTCCTTAGACCCTCACATCGTACAAGGATGTGAGGGTCTAAGGACAGAGGGTGTCGTATTGTCTCTACCACGGTAAGGTGCTGGTTCTTCTGTCTGTTACCTTAGATGAAAATAAGGAGCCCGTCCCCACACCCCTCTGAGAGATATTTGGTTAAAAAGAACACAAAGGTGCTCTAGGAGGAGATTCAGGTGATAAGGGGGGGGGGGGGGGGGATGGGGGTTACCTTGGTTGCTGATTGGCTAATGGTTACACAAGACAAGACATCGTAATGACATCACAAAGTGGCCAAAATCTGATCAGCTCATTTTCAGACAGGTTTTTATATAAATGGATCAGGACAAAAAGAGAGAGAATCTTTCTTCCTGAAACTTGTTGATTGGTTACACATGTTGATGTGTAAAAGACAAGAAAAAGTGGATTTTGCATAATAGGGGACCTTTAAGTCTTATAGGTAGAGACACTAAATACATTTATGACCCTAAAAATGAGCATCATATGAGAAGCTTTTGAATCAGCAACGTCAGCTGAGAGTAAAAGCTCTGAGTAAATCTTCCACGACTTCGAGAACAAAATGTATCGCTTAGATTGAAATGTTACAGCGGGCCTGAGCCATGTTTTAAAAAGTGTGTTTTTGGACTCTCACCCTGCAGCTTCTTCAGCACCGCCACCTCCATCTTCAGCACCTGTTTGGGCTGCTGGGCCGACTCCACCTTCAGCGCCACGTTCTCCCGCGTCAGCAGGTCCAAGGCCTCGTAGATCTCCCCGAACCCGCCTCCACCGATCTTCTTCAGCTGGGGACAGGACGCAGGAGGTACAACTTTAAAACTGGGGTAGCAAGACTTCCATCAAACTAAAAACCATTGTAAGAAAAACTGAGATGCAAGCTTCTGGGTTCAGCTGGAAACTACAAGAAACATTGAGGCTTTTTCAGTGAAAACAGCTGTTTGTTAAATAGTTTTCATCCCTTTTTTATGATATGTTTCTCCCCACTTCTTTCTCTGTCTCCCATCTTTCTTTTCCCCCATGACTTTGACTGTCTTTTATCCATTCCTTGCAACATTCTCTTGAATCATATGTCCTTGTTGCATTATTATTTATTGTAAAGTCCAAAGTATTGTGTGAGTTGCACTGTAGCAGAAACCTACAATACCAAAACTACACCATAGCTATTTTCCATATGACCATAAAACCTTTGAATTTCAATTAAATCTTTGTTCTAATTTTCAATATTTTTATTCTCCCAAACTTCCTTTGCATCTTTAAATGCTTCTCACCTCCTTGATTTGTGATTATTTTTACCACCTTAATCCCCTTTTCAAGTGAAAATTCGAGTGTAAGCTTGAATTTTCAGATAGGTAGATGAGGTTTAAAGAAAGGTTTCACTTCACCTTTCCTTCAATTTTTTAGTCTTTCTTCCTCTCTTACCTCCTTTCCTCACCTTATTCCCTCTTCTACTTGTCGGTTACACACACACACACACACACACACACACACACACACACACACACACACACACACACACACACACACACACACACCACACACACACACACACACACACACACACACACACACACACACACACACACACACACACACACACACACACACACACACACACACACACACACACACACACACACACACACACCCAAATATGTATAAATATATGTATATGCATGTTGAAGCTCTGCGTTGGTTCAGTGGTTCAGACAGTAAATGGATCAGTGAAGTGCAAACACCCTGCAGGCTCCACGCTGCGATGTGATTGGCCGAGACAGGAGCTGCATTATATAACTTTTTATTTCAGATTCAAAAGGACGACAGCGGTGGCTGTTCATATGAATTATATAGAGACATTATATTTATATGGATTAGCTCTTTAATTATTAAATGACACACTTTGTCTTTAGTCCGTCTTTAACATCACAGGTTATCCATCTCAGTTCACGTTTGATAATAATGGATTTGCGTCAAATGTGTTTTATGTTCAAGTGGTAATGGAGCTTCAAGTAGATATTGCATAAAGAAAAGCCAGCTGGTGTTTTATCATTTCAGATGTATTCATTTCAGCTGCTTTATGTTGGATTTGTTCTTGATTTATTTTTCCTTATAGAGGCCCTGGTTTTTCCTGTTCCTTTAGTGCAGGGGTGGGAAACCTCCGGCCTCCGGGCCGTATACGGACCGCGAGACCATTTGGTACGGCCCTCGAGGAAATGTATAAACACACGCAAAAAAGAAACAAATTAAAGATATCTAGACCGCAAAATAATTAAACAAGCGAGTGCCTGTTTTTCCTGGCCAAGGTCAGGGTCCTTGAACACAACACGAGCCTAACGTGTCATCACGTGGTATATGTCTCGTCTGACAGGGGTGCAGTTCTGCCGGAGAGCACCAGAACGTCGCTCCGGCACTTCAGAAAGTGCAGTACCCATAAGGAGGAGCTGTACACATGCCGCAGTTTTTGCGTGGCTGTGTCTTTAGTTGTAAGCCCAGTGGCGATCTGTCATACTGATCATACAGTCAATAACTTTGTTGTTATTAGCATCTGGTTAGCTAGCTATGCTAACGAATATAAGAAGCTTTTTCTACAACCAGTGAGGGAAAGGCACATCTTTATATGATCATTTTAGTTATAAAAAAATAAGATAATAAAGTAAACAGGTATAAAATACTATATGACAGTAAAAAAAAGTTGTTATTAATAAACAAGAATACAGTTTGAAAGGGGAGTGATTTGTAAAATATCCATAAAGAAAAAGAACATCTGCTTCCAGTTCTGTTTCATATGGATGTTGAAAGATGTATCCATAGATCTCTTAATGTTGCTCTCAAAGTGCACCAGATTGATGCTTTTAACTTCAACATTTAAAAACAAATCTTCCCGGGGGAACATGCCCCCGGACCCCCCTAGAGGAGGTTAGGTCCCCCCCTACTAAAATCATGTCCACATGGATAGGAAACTAAATACATTTGCACACATCTTGTGTCCATATATTTCTGTTTTGGTGGTCATGAAAAAATTGAAATGGCCCTTGAGAGGAAAAAGGTTCCCCACCCCTGCTTTAGTGTGTTATGTTGTATCGTTTTCTTGTGCATGTAAATGGTCTGCAAAGGTTAAAATCCCAAAGTTCGTTCCAGAGGGAGTTTCTCTCACTCTCGTGCTTCTATTGGTTAGCGCTCCAACACATTGTACGTGATAGACTAAGGGGTGGGACATCTCTAAGCGGTTGACCAATCACAACAGAGCCGGCCAGCTAACCAATCAGAGTAGACTGGGCTCTGGTTTCAGACAGAGGGTGAAAAGAGGTGCTGCAGCACAGGCAGTATGAGAACAATAAAGAGCTTTTTGAACATTAAAGCATGGAGACATGTCCCAGTAGAGACACTACATACTGATATGAACCTGAGAATTAGCATAATATGGCCCCTTTAAGTTCTCACATTAATTTCTGAGCAGAGACCAGTTTGGAAACTCCTTAATAGAAATTCATATTGGTGCATTCCTGGACGCTGTGAAATATGAGAGTTAGGACTTTTTAGTTAAGAATCTACATGGTCATTTCTTCCATAACAACATTGATTGCCTTCCTTTTAGGTTTAAGTCTTATAGGTTGGCTTTTTGTCACAGTATAGACACTAAATACAATTATGACCCTGAAAATGAGCATCATTTGAGAAGCTTTTGAATCAGTAACGTGAGCTGAGAGTGGAGGGGGGAAGGAGTTCCTGACTCACCACTTTCCAACGGTCTTTGACCATGCAGTTGGGCGGCAGGATGTCGGCCTGCTCGGACGTCCCGTTCATGTTGGCGTTGTCCTGGAAGCCGGGGACTAGGCACTGCATCTGCCAGCCAGACAGAACTCGAGCAGCTCCCAGCTTAAAAGAGCCATTTATCTGTTGGGGGGAGGAGGGGCGGAGACAAAGAGGGGAAGGGAGGCAGAAACAGTCAGTACCTCAAACACACCGTCTACGTACTGGGAGGCTCCCAGTCTCTAAACCCCAGTGCAGTCCGAGTTACAACAGGCATTAGAAATGGCTGGCTGCCATTAGAAGCCATTCTTCAGCTGGATCAGGCTACAGGCCGGTGGGGGGGGGGTTAGGGTTGGGGGTGTGATGGTATTTGCAGTAACTGGAGCAAATATCATGTGTGCAGAGGAAGCAGCCGGACACTCTGCGCTGACTGCTGGACGGCCCGACGGCCAATCGGCTGCTCCGAATCATCAGAGATCACAACGCTCTGGTTCCTAATCGACCGACTGAACTAACAACCATCAGCATCATGAGCTCGTTTACTGCAGTGAGACTTGCCAAAGAAATGTTGTTGTACTTTGTACGATGACAATAAAGATATATTCTATTCTATTCTATTCATCATGCTCGTCCAACATGATCCAGCTGAACTGAAAGAGGCTGATCTGGAAAGCTACTCGGATTGACTTCACATTATTTTATTACCTTAAGTTTAAGGTCAACATGTTAGGACACTTGAATCTCCGCTTGCTCTCTGATAGTATGATATCCAAAAGGATATAATTTCTCATGTCTGTAGATTAAATGTGTAACATGTTCTCAATCGCAGCTCATCTAATACAGAAGAACTTAGGTTTAGGAAGATCATGGTTTGGGTTCAATTAAGTACCTTTTAATATAGAGCTGTGTTAAGCTGTTAGGTATGTTACACAACTCTACTTTATGATAAGAAGATCTCAGAAAGTCCTCCAACACTGTCTAAAAGTCCTAATATCCACCTTCCTTGTATACAAATTAGTTGGCTGTTAGCAATCAACTAGTTTAATTTAAAAAAAACATGTTGCTTTTACACAAATATTGTTACTACAGATAAACCAACAAGCTATAATATGTCAAATAGGGAGCTTTGAATAACTAGTAAGTGGATTTTGTTACCTTTGAGAATATGTTGCTATCCTTATGCTAAGCTTGGGTAAGCCTTATGCTTATGCTAAGCTAAGCTAACCTTCATATGTAATGTACAGACATGAGAGTGATCTGAACATCTTACTCAAACACAACGAAACACTACAAACTTCAGTAATTAAAGTTCAGTAAAGCTTTGTTTGACAGGTCTGTTATTTACGAATCATCTCAGTAATAATTTCTTAGGAAACGATTTACAGAAAGATGTATTAACATTCCGACAAAAATGAATTGTTTTGGCTTTCCTCTATATGACTTGGGCGCCAATTTCATTTTGAAATGGGGTGACTAAAAAGTGGTAATGCTTTTAATGTATAAGGGTTTATGTTGTCAAAAGAAGATAAGCTATACAATTGAACTTGGTAATTGGGGTAAAATTGTCCCTGAGTGTTGCATAGCAGGTATAGTCTTCACGCCCAAGTGAAGTAGTGCTCCAAACAAGCTCCATAAATTAAATGGTTAGACTGGTAGCCTGGATGAGCTCCGGTCACATGTTATTAAATCCTTTTTTTTTTTAATTCAAGGAGCTAGTTGGACACCAAGCTTCTGGAGGGTGATCTCTGCCTGAGAAGACGACTAAAGGGGAATTAAAATCCCACAGGTCTTTTTATATATGTGTCAAGAATGATAAGATCTGAGCTCATATTGGTGGTTGTACACTTGAATATCTTCTGCAAAAAGGGCTCTTAAATAGTTATATATAAAAGCGTGTTTTCTGATTTGAGCCTTTGATGGGGTCATTGCAAAGACTTGGATGTGGTTAAAGTGGGTTAATTATTGCACTGAAGGAGCTGATTAGTCTACAACCATGAAGTCTGTTCCTTCACACTGAATATGGATTAGTAGAGGAGGATGTGGTGGCAGGCAGGTTGCTCACTTAGCATCACTCTGACCGCCTGTGAACACCTGTCTGTCACTTCAGTGCTCTGCAACCTAACCTGATAACAGTTTGACTCGGCTCTGAAACAACATGTCTGCCGTGAATGGTCGTCAGTTTTCAGTGGATTCGTGGGGAAATTTGAAGTTCGAAGTGATGCATGTCAGTCCCCAAACCATGCTGTTCTGCATGCAATGCCACGGGCCGTCATCAGTGCATGCAGAGCTCAGGCGGCCTGCAGATAAAATGGAGAGTGTCCGCTGTGTTTCCAGTCAGACCAGCTCTGACAGAGGACTGGACGGACTGGGAAGGAGGGGAGGACGCTTCTCTGCAGCTGCGTTACACACAGATATGTGTAAACACAGCAGCAGCAGCAGAAGAAGCACCTTCATCATCAGCTGAGCAGCCGCCAGCAGCTGGGATCACTGTAACTCTGGAGAGTGAAACCTGCTGCAGGCCTCAACTCGCTGCTGAGCCGCCAATCACTGCAGAGGGCGGGACCTCAGAGCTCCTCTGAATACACTGCAACACCAAGTTGTTGTTTTTGTTGTTGTCTTTGCTGGTGTTGTTGCTTTTCTTATTTTTCTCAACCTTTTTTCTTGTGCTGTATCATGTTTTTTGTTTCTTCTAAGGAAGTCTAACAACCAGCCGATCAGAACTGATAAATGGCATTCAATATAGTAGTATGATGTATTGTTATATAGTGAAGTATAGTTATAGTTATAATTCTAATAGTAATGAATAGTAGTAGTACAAAGCATACTGTAGCAACACATCTGATTGTTTTGTATAATCAAAAGCAAAGTATGATATAGAATTTAACTTATTATATCATGATAGTATAGCATAACAAAGTGAAGTGTTGATATCAAATTTAAAGTATCCTATCTTATAGTGAGGTGTGTGTGAGTAGGATATGTACAAAGTAGTACAATGTGCCTGTATTATACTATATGGTCACTATTAGTATCATATATATAGTATTGTATGTTGTACTATAGATTTACAAATGATATTACAGTAATGTTACTGCTATCAGGTTCGTATAAAACATTAAATCATATCATGTTTTATGGTAGAGAGTGTTTTTTATAGTATATTTTGAATTGACTAACAGGAATTCAACTCTTAAAAGAACAAAAATAGATAAATTACCGTACTTATATGAATATGTTTTCACACCTACCTGCCTGTAAAACAGGAAACTGGCTTTCCCTACAGCAGCAAATAATATCAAATAATTGTGGAGTCTTGTATTACAATATCCTGATGTTTTGTATCATCTCCTGTTGCTCTATTGTTTCCTAACCTACAGTAAAGTATTGTTCAGTATAATATTGACAACTGGCGTGTAACACAAGTCCAAACGAGAGAAACTCTGAGGTCCCGCAGCGTCTCAGCAGCAGACAGAAACATCCTTACAGACACTTTCTCTACCGTCACACCTCAGTCTGCTCTTCTTCTTCTCTTCTTCATCACCACCTACAAGTCTACTAGTCTGTTACTGAGGGGGGAGGGGGAGGGGTGATCTGCCAGAAGCCGGTTTTGCATCATTCCAGTTTTTTTTTATCTGATGATTCAGTCAGAGCTCACCATAGTTCTGAGCTCCCGGAAAACCTGACGGCTTACAACAAATCCTGAGCGGGACAAAACCCTTCCTGTTCCTGTGTTAGCCTACAAGCCAAAACAGAGGGCACAGTTTTTACCAGGAGAGGAGACAGAGGAGGAAGGCTCCACCAGTGACATCACAGAGGGGGAGGAGCTTGGAGGGACACGCCTTCATACACCGGGTTAAAGAACAACAGCAAATATCCACGAACCGCACCCTTTATCCACGTGAAGCCACATTCACCAAAACACCTTCAGTTCGCCTGCTGGAATAAGAGGATGAGACCGAGGGATGTGACCTCTGACCTCTAGCACAGTGGTTCCTACACTTTGTGACAGCTATAGCAATATACACATTTACAAAATAAATGTAAATATATATATATATATTTTTAAGGTCGTTTGCTAGCCTGGTGGCCGTTTCAAACTGTTTCACTGTTTAAAATGTGTTCACAAATTGTGCCGTATTTTCCCAAACACAGAGGTTATACAGATTATATTCATCAGTGCGAATGGGAATCCCTATGATTATGGTTGTCATTGACGTTTTAGGATCTTTGGATTTCTAACCCCTAAAGAGCTGCACGAGGGAATTATGAAGAAGCTCAGAAAGATATTTTGGCTGTATAAGGCTAGCGTGTTTCCAGTAAGCTAGTTAGCTCTCAAACTACTCCAGCTGCAGGTACTAGTAGTAGTTTGAGAGCTAACTAGCTTACTGGAAACACGCTAGCCTTATACAGCCAAAATATCTTTCTGAGCTTCTTCATAATTCCCTTTTTAACTGCCTCTGATATGTTCTCAGGATTTTTCATGATATAATTCGCTAACAGGACAAGCTGCTTAGTATGATGTCTTCCTGTTCGCTTAAAAAACTGTTTACATTGTGCGAGAGAAGCTTTCATAACACAAGGCTTCATACCGAAGTGTTTTGGTGAATGTGACAGATAGAATAATAGAGAGAATAATATCCACAGAACAGTTTCATATGTGTTATCTGCTGCTCAGAAACACCAGCAGAGTCTGAACATATTATAAAACCACTCTACAATAATAGCAAGGATACACATTAAAATCCAAAATAATGTAAAAAGGTAATATGGTATAAACATTGTAGATGTTCAAATACTTCTAAATTATTGTTTTATTATTTTAGAAAAAAAGTAAGATATTAGTGAGAAACTTTTTCTATTCTATTCTCTATTAAAACAATACATACATTGTTTTTCAAATAACAACTGGTAACAACAAATAAAGAATACATAAGAATACAAATTATTTTTTAAATTACATTAAATAAGTAAGGTCTTAATTTTCAGGCATTTTCCAATTTGTTGATGTTATCTGTGAATATTAATATATCTGAAGATGTAAAGGGTTATTTACTGTCATCAAAGTGTTTTCCATTAAATCAAGTTCTTATGCTGCGTTCACACCGGACGCGATGCGAATATTCGCTATTCACCGCGGCTGTCAGCTGTGTTTACTCGCATCATTCAAAGAAGACGTGCTGGCTCGGGGGCTACAACTACAAAAAAATGAACATATTTTACCGTAATTATATTGTAATACACGTTTCTAAATGATGTCGAAGTAACAACATACTGATACCGGTTAGTAAAAACCATGAATTAATGCTTTGACAAGTCTGCAGACAGACGGCAGGCGAAAAACCTTTTAAAATGCGTGTTTTTTTAATGTAGATCGGATCGACCAGGCTAAGCTAACGTTGTCTATGCTCACTCCACACTCATAACAACGGCCTACAGACATAAATAAACCAGCGACTGTATTCGCCATGACACAGACAGTCTGTGGTTTGTACATGTTTAACTTTTGTCCAGTTTCTGAACAGATATGAGGAGCTGTGAGCTCTGAGTGCTAACTGCTAACAGCTAATGTTTTGGTTTTCTGGTTCCACGTCAGTTAAGGCAGGCTGAGATCCTCACCGCTGATTGGCTACCGCGAGATCACGTCACGGGAATTTGACGCTCGGGTTGAAAAAATTGAACTTGAGCGGTTGTCGGAGCGAATTCGCGTCTGTCCGCATCTCTGCATTGACTTTACATGTAATCGCGCCGCCCCCAAACATCGCATCGCGTCCGGTGTGAACACAGCGTTAGAGTTGGATTTTGGCACAAAAAATCATCCCGTATATCAAACAGTGAATCTACCATTTTTGTTTTGTTCTGCATGGTACTAACTTTTGTGTAGTAATAAAATGAATTGCTCTAATTAACAATTACAACTTGTTTAGTTAAAAACGGGTGACACCAATTATTAAAATCTCAGATCAGCATAAAAAGTGTGTCGGAAATTACCATTTCAAGTTAAATTAAGTCTAAATATGGGACTTATCCTAGTGTTGTTTGATGGTTTTAAGTTTTGTGCTGATTATGAGATGTCTTCATTATTCGCTGTCATCATGTGTAATAAATGTAAGTGATTCAACAAAAATAATTGCTCTCATAAATGATTACACCTGCAATGAAATTAGGGTTTCACGTCTAAATATTTGAACGTTTTAAGTTTGTCAATGTGTTTTTTAAGAGATCTTCCGTTATTCGCTGTCATCCTGCGTTGTAAGTGTTTGTCTAATTTTGGCACTGAAGTTGTTCCGTACTTCAGATTTTAATTCTGCATATGTAACCATTGTTACATAATGCTGATTTGTTCTCCGCTGCAAACAATATTTGATTTCTCAATAATAAATTGCTCTCATCCGTGATTGAAACTTGCAATGTTCAAAACAACCAAGGTTGACAACAAATAAAGAGATGTCAGATCAACAGAGAAACATATGTTGTAGAAATGTATATTTGATGGTTTTAAGTTATATATTTGTATGAATGTCATCCATTATTTGCTGTCATCACATGTTAGTGTCTAATTTTGGCACTGAACTTGTTCCGTACATCAGACTGTAAATCTGCATATTTAACCTTTGTTACATAATGTCATTTTATCCAGCTCTGCTAACAAAAGTAGATTTCTTTTTGTAAATTAAAAGATGGAATATTTCAGAGACACACTTCCGCTCTGGTCCAGGTTTACCCCTCCCTCCCTCTCGTTCTCTCTCTCTGCATCACCCATATTGAATCTTTCCCCTCTGCAGTGCACAGTCATGGGTACACTCTGCGCATGCGCACCATCACATCCTGCTGATCGATAAATCTGGCCCGGACTGACCCGAGTTATGAATTAAAGATCAGCACAGAGACACAACCCGGACCAGTCCCGGTCCAATAAGTGATCATCAGGCCCATAATGCCTTTTGATGCAGGATGAATAAATGCACTTGGGTTAACGCATCACTGCGGGACAAACACACGTACACACACAGACATATAACACACGGACAAACACACACACACACACACACACACACACACACACACACACACACACACACACACACACACACACACACACACACACACACACACACACACACACACACACACACACACACACCACACACACACACACACACCACACACACACACACACACACACGCACGCACACACGCGCACACACACACTGATGCATGTAGTCCCAGACCTGGTCCGGATCAGGCCTACCTGGCGCACCGTCCGCTCCTTTTCCGCCTTTTGGGAATCTTCATCTGGGATTTTATTTCGGCACAAAACGCCCTGGTCCAGAAAACCCACCGTTCCTCTAGAATGGGGGCCGGGGTTTGGGCCTCAGTCTCCCGCAGGACTAAACCACCATTTATCTCTCCTCTAAATAACAGTCCCCCAAATATCAAACAAGGTGCAGAACACACCAGCTGCAGAACCAGGACCAGAAACAAACAAAGAAATAAAAATAATGTCCCCTTATAGTCCTGGAGCGCTCGTTAAAAACCTGCAGCCCTGGTCCTCCTCCGGTTCTCTGCAGATAAGGTGGAGGAGGAAGAGGAGGAGGAAGATGGGAGGATGCGGGCTGGTCCACCTCCTGCAGGACCGGGATCCGGGAGTCAAACCCGGGACAGAAGCAGATGCATAAACCCGTGTGAGGTGGACCCGGGCCGGCTGTCACAGAGGCGGTTTTGTGGCAGTCAGGTTCTCCGGCTCCAGCCTGTTTGTCCGCACTGCAGAGCCGCATCCACCAAACCAGCGTCACCGCGCACAGACACAACATCCGGTGCAAGATTTCGAAATAAAACTCACTCTGATGACAGCTGAATTTACTTTAGCAACCTTGACTTCCTAGTTAATCATTCAGAAGTTGACCTTAGTAATTACATTGTATACAAAACGTTATAAATATGATTAAATATGTTTTATTTTGTCTTAAATAAGTATTTGTTTTCCAGTTCTTGATAAACTATTCTTAATAAAGCTTAAACATTTAATTCTAATATTTAAAATTATTAGAAAGGGTTGGGTTTTTTACATTTAATCATCCTTTGTGTATATTTAAAATTGGACCAGGACTTTTAAAAAAAAATCTGATTTAATTGAATTTAAATCAGATAAAAATATCAGCTAATACGCTATTTTTCTAAATAAGTTAGGTGATTGTTAATGGTCTCCCACATGACCGAAAATATTGAAAATTGGCCATTGTGTTTCCCCAAATGTAAATAGGATGACTTCAAATGTTTAATTTCTTACTAAATTATTCCCCTCTGTGTCTGCACAGTTGTTCACTTTATTCCCGTTTAAATATAATGTTTTCTCTTTTACTGCTTTTACTTATTTCTCTACTTTATTTTTCTTTTGGCTCCAACAACCTATTTGCTCCACAAAGTCTGATTAAGTTAATCCTCTATAGTGTTACATCATTTTTGATTATGTATCTCCGTAGTTATTGAAAGGTCACCTAGATGCATAATCCCCTTCTTCGTGTCTCTTCTACATCAACATGTAACATAAATTCTCCCACACCACTCCGCTCCTCCGCTCCCTTCACTGGCTTCCAGTAACTGCTAGAATCCACTTCAAGACACTGGTACTTGCGTACCATGCTGCGAATGGATCTGGCCCTTCGTACATCCAGGACATGGTTAAACCGTACACCCCAGCGCGTGCACTACGCTCTGCATCAGCCAAACGACTCGCTGCACCCGCACTGCGAGGGGGACCCAAGTTCCCATCAGCAAATACACATGGGTTTGCTATCCTGGCTCCAAAATGGTGGAATGAGCTCCCCATTGAAATCAGGACAGCAGATAGCTTGCACATCTTCCAGCGCAGACTGAAAACTCATCTCTTTCGACTCCACTTCGAGCGATAGATTTATTAACAAAGCACTTATATACTAATAAAGGACTGGCTTATCTAAAGCCAGTTGAGTAGCACTTGAAATGTTTGGCTCTATGAAACCTGATGTACTTATATGATTCTGTTTTCTTCAAGGTTGTGTCTTCCTGGTCGAATCTACTTATTGTAAGTCGCTTTGGACAAAAGTGTCAGCTAAATGCAATGTAATGTAATGTAATGTAATGTAATGTAATGTAATGTAAAAAGAGACTCTGAAAGTTTCCGGAACAAAGATTCTCTCACTTTTTGTCCTGATCCATTTCTATAAAAACCTGTCTGAAAATGAGCTGATCAGATTTTGGCCACTTTATGATGTCATTACGATGTTTTGGCTTGTGTGACCATTAGCCAATCACCAACCAAGGTAACCCCCCCCCCTTATCACCTGCATCTCCTCCTAGAGCACCATTGAGTTCTTTTTAACCAAATCTCTCTCAGAGGGGCGTGGGGAGGGGCTCCTTATTTTCATCTAAAGTCACAGACAGAGAATCAGCACTTTGGAAACAGGGCTGAAACAGAGGGGATTATGGGATGATGCAATGATCTGTTTGGGGTTTGGAGCCAAACACTTCAGAGACATGACCTATAATATACTGATGAAAAACAGTATAATAGGGGACCTTTAAACTTTGACTGAATGGTCTCTGTCCTTGCTCTACTTCCATTTCTCCACTATATTCTACTTTTTTTTAAATGTTAATATATTTTTTTACAATATGAATGTCTTGATATTTTATTATATATATTGCAGTATTGATTTAATTTCAGGACACATTGGAAGCTACCCCCACTGTTCAGACCTTTCAAAAATAAATACCTAAACTTTTAAACTTCATGTTTTTTGTATTTGTAGTTTACTCTATATTGTAGGTTTCCCATGAATATTTAACAAGTTATGTCAAATGTAACTTAACTTTTAAACTTTATTTGTATTTAAAATCTAATTATTTTATTGCTTTTTATTGTATAACTGTTTTAACATTATGGTGGGCCTACTGAATTGTATTTATTTGATGTCCTTATAGAAAATATACATGTTACATTGCATTCTATATTTTATCGTTTAATGTAACTATTGTATTTATTTCAGGACTTAAAAAATACCTCAACTGTAAACAAACCACCTCTAATAGGCCTACCTTTCGTGCTTTTAAAAAAAATATTTATATATTTTACTTTAAATAATCTTGTAGACTTTATAATTAAGTATTTTCTTTATTTTATAGAATACCGAGCGGACGCTGGGGGGTGAACTTATTGTCTCCATCTTTACATTGACGCTCCTTTATTGATGATCACAGATAGCAGGCAGCGCTGTTCAGTCCCACCCTTCAACCAGCACCTGAACGCCTCATCTTCCCACTCACCGTCGGGCCTTTCCTGATGTTATTCTAATGTTATTCTAACGATGACCAAATAACATCTACCGGAGCAGCAGGAGGCCTTTATTCTCAATAAAAGCACCAAACATCCCATCGATTGTTTCCTGGTTAGTGCCTCTCATCCGACATCCTGTCTGTGGCCTCACACACACATACACACAGTGTCACACACCGACACACACCCCGAGTCTACAGCATCAAGTCGCTTCGCTTCCCTGCTCGATGTTTCGCTGCCATCATCAGATTTAAACATTTTCTGATGTGTTATTTTTAATTTTTCTTACTTAAATGTTGTTTTCTGTCCGGAGCCGAGTAGGATCCTCCTCCTCCACTCCCTCTGCTCCATCTCTACAGCATCAGCATCACTCAAACACACACATACACGCACACACATATATATACACAACACCACACCACACACACACACACACACACACACACACACACAACACACACACACACACAACACACACACACACACACACACACACACACACACACACACACACACACACACACACACACACACACACACACACACACACACACACACACACACACACACACACACACACACACACTTCCTCGGTGTCTGCATGTTAGAGCCCCATAGCGCCCCCTGTTGACATGGAGTCTGTGTAAGCAGCACAGGTATTCATGTAGTAAAAGTACACAGTATTTTTGACACAACCACATGTTTATCATTGTACAGAAGTAATATTTTATAAAAAGCAGTCAGATGAATGCAACGCAGTAGAAATATCGTGTATACCATCAAATGGAAATACTTACCAGTACACCAATACACTACATGAGTAAATGTACTTCACTTCTGCTGCAGCTCTTTTAATATAATCAACAAAATAATCTGAATTTAAATTTCACTTGTCCACATCCAATCAGCTGTTTGCATCTGTGGGACCTATTAGAGCACTTAGGTTTCATTTCACCAAAATACAGTTATAATAAGAGAGGAGATGCTCAACACAACTATGATACAAACCTTTTTATGGAACAAGCCTGTGAATTCAATATTAAACTGACCGTAGCCCATAATAGGCCGACTGGTTTTGTAGTTATCGACACATCTTCATAATTGTAATTCCAGTTTTACACCCACATTAAAATGTTGCTCCCATCAATTATTATTATTTTTTAAATCTAGATTATTTGATTAGTTTCTTATCACATGTTTAATCTGACCGAGCTCATATAATGCTAAATTATTAGCTAAATAATATATGATAAATGTTAGAAAATTACTTCCAAATTCATTAATTTGTTCCCATGGTCTTTTAGTAAATGCAACTTCCTAAATAAATATTTGTATTTTTTAATGTATATCATTAAGATCAGGGTCTTGTTTTTCTTTGATTACTACATATTTTTAATCTAATTATTTTGTAATGACCAATTAGCCAATACTATAAAAAAACCTATAGTTATCTTATATATTATCTAATGAGGTGGAAACATTTTATTCAATTTCAACAGAAGAGTTATTAAAAGGGCCCTATTGTGCTCATGTTCAGGTTCATATCAGTATGTACTGTGACATGCCTCCATGATTTAATGTTCAGAAAGCTCCTTATTCTTCTCATACTGCCTGTGCTGCAGCACCTCTTTTCACCCTCTGTCTGAAACCAGAGCCCAGTCTGCTCTGATTGGTTAGCTGGATGGCTCTGTTGTGATTGGTCAACAGGGTGTCATATTCATATTCAGTACAAACTGTAAAGTCCCCACTGAGACAAATGTAACATTTATGATAGTGGGCTATATAAATGAACTCTGATTGATTGGTCAACTTAGAGATGTCCCGACTCTTTGCCTATCTCGTACAGTGTGTTGGAGCGCTAGCCAATAGAAGCACAAGTGTTACATAATGATGTCACTATGTTCTGGAAGTAAACAGAGGAGTTCAATGGAGACATTTCAGGCAGGGGGGAGAGAAACTCATATAACACACTACACTGACCATTTGTTCTATAAATGAAAATATTTTTAATAATCTTTTACACATATTTCCATCATGCCCTTTTTAAATCTCCTCTCCTTTGCTGTATTTGTGTTCATTGTGAAAATTCTGTTCAACATACTTTGTTTATTCTTTTTGTGTTTTTACCACTAACAGGGTAAAAAATAAACAAAACATGATCCGTGTAAATATTTTGTATGCGTTTCCACACAGCTGCAGTACAGAAATATAAAAAATACAACACTGGATAAACATTTGAGATGAGTATAAAACTGTATATAAATCCTAGAATCTGCTTCCCTTTATAAGTATGTGTGCATTAATGTCTCTACGCAGCGCTGAACGCCGGGTTTGCAAAGTTCCCGTTCTGATCGTCGTTCTCTGCGAAGTCTTCGGGGTCGAGGTCGGACTCGAACATCCGCTGCAGCAGAGCGTCCACCGTCCGATATCCTGAGAGGAAACAGGCAGCAACGTTATCAAAACTGATCATTAATATACTGTGATCAACAAAGCAGGACATTTTATTTTCCGTCCCGATTCAATCAGAAACTTAGAAATCCTGACAGGCTTTTATAGAAACCCATTTATGGTCCATTAAAGACTTTTGTTAAATATGAAAATATAATGGGATCAAAGGAGACAGCAGACCAATATAAACACAAATTCAGCATTTCCACGAATCAAATCATAAATATTTATACGAGAAAAATAAGGCAGATGCTATTTACAATCGGGTGTCCATAGCTAACAATGCTATTTACACCCGGGTGTCCGTAGCTAACAATGCTATTTAAACCTGGGTGTCCGTAGCTAACAATGCTATTTACACCCGGGTGTCCGTAGCTAACAATGCTATTTACACCCGGGTGTCCGTAGCTAACAATGCTATTTACACCCGGGTGTCCGTAGCTAACAATGCTATTTACACCCGGGTGTCCGTAGCTAACAATGCTATTTACACCCGGGTGTCCGTAGATAACAATGCTATTTACACCCGGGTGTCCGTAGCTAACAATGCTATTTACACCCGGGTGTCCGTAGCTAACAATGCTATTTACACCCGGGTGTCCGTAGATAACAATGCTATTTACACCCGGGTGTCCGTAGATAACAATGCTATTTACACCCGGGTGTCCGTAGCTAACAATGCTATTTGCACCCGGGTGTCCGTAGCTAACAATGCTATTTACACCCGGGTGTTCGTAGCTAACAATGCTATTTACACCCGGGTGTCCGTAGCTAACAATGCTATTTACACCCGGGTGTTCGTAGCTAACAATGCTATTTACACCCGGGTGTCTGTAGCTAACAATGCTATTTACACCCGGGTGTCCGTAGCTAACAATGCTATTTACACCCGGGTGTCCGTAGCTAACAATGCTATTTGCACCCGGGCGTCCGTAGCTAACAATGCTATTTGCACCCGGGTGTCCGTAGCTAACAATGCTATTTACACCCGGGTGTTCGTAGCTAACAATGCTATTTACACCCCGGGCTACACATTAGATAATGTTTTGGATGTATAGGTATTTATGGAAATATTTCTTTGATAAACTTCATTCCCTTGTACTGCTGCGTCAAATTGTAATTCCCCTAGATCCAAATAAAGGATGATATGTCTAATTGTTATAAATGGACAAAGAACAAAACATGCATTTTTATGGCAACTCACTCAACATGTTTTTTACAGGATGTTCTTTGCAGAAGCAGTTATTATCTAAAATCCTTTTAATTTGGGGATTCATTACTCTTCGACCATCAGATGCTATGTTTGATAACACAACTAAAAAAATCCATTGAAGTTGGTCTGAGACAAAAAATGCTGTATTTATAATTTTTTGTATATCTTCAAGAGGTTGTTGATCAGAAAAAAACATTTTAAAAAGGAGAAAAATGTGTTAATTTAGTTTGTGACCCTCTGTTTCTTTGATCTGCAGATTGTGTTGATCTCCACAGAGTCGGCCCAAAATAAAAGCATCTCCTTGTTATAAACTCCCTAATCTCTTGTCCTGTAAACTCATCTCGTCTTGTCTCCATGTGAACTCTGCCTGCAGCTCTGAGTGTTTCTTACTTTTTGAAGCGATTTTAAACATCAGGGTGGGTTTGTTGTTTGCTGATTGGCCGGTTCCCTGATCGCTGTCGATGGTTTCCATGGCGTTCACCAAATTATCCTCCAGCGTCTCCCTGGTAGACAAAACAACAAGGACGATAATCAAAACATGTTTAATGGAGTCCCATAAACAAGGACAAAGTCAAGAGAGTTTTTTTCATAGAGAACATTGTAAAGAACATTTACCTAAAGTACTTTCAGTAATCTGCCTGAAAAAAAATAATTTCTATTTAAAGGTCCCATGTCATGCTTTTCCAGTTATTACCCGTCCCCTTGTGTGTTATGAAGGCTTTTCTGCATGTAAACGGTGTGCAGAGTCAAAAACCCTCAAAGTACACCCTGTAGCGAATAAAACTCCAACACAGAAAATACCTCCCCAAAACGCCTCGTTGGAGATTTCTCATTTTCTTCCTGGGTACTGTGACGTGGGGATACCCAGAGGCCACACCCTCTGCCACCTTTCAGCGATTCATGCCGGATATGTACAGTGTAGGGCACTGAAGGACGATGCTGTTCCTACTTTGTTTGGACCAGCGGGAGATTCGGGTACACAACCTGTGAGTATTCATTGTTGTTTGTGTATTTATGATGTTTAAAACAATCAAGGTATCTACCACGACTGTTTAAATGGGTAAACGTTTTTCGGGCTACTACGTTGGGATCGCGGAGAAATGCTCTCCGCAGACCCATGCTCACAGCGTTATAAACCTTTTTCTTACTCAATATCAAGCCACACTTATTGTTTTTACTTCGGCTGTGAGTGTTTGTGTGTGCTCAGGATGAGTTTCGCTTGTTCTCCTCCTGTATCGCCGACCCGGAAGCCCTGTCTGCTCCACGCAGCTGCGAGCAGCAACGAGCCTCTCAGCCTCGCGACCAATCAGAGCACACTGGGCTCACAGGGAGGCAGGAGCTCCAACAAGCCGTTTAGGACAGAGAGTGAATACACATACTCTACCGAGATGCTGTATGAGAAACCAATGTGAGTTTGGAACATTGCACAATATAAATCTATTCTACCTCAACAATGGAATTATGATCAGTAGAAATGGCCATGACATGGGACCTTTAAAGGACAATCCTGTTTTATATATATTTATCTAGTTCATCCTGTTTAGGTTCTATCGTAGTATAAATATTTCCTCAGGGTTTTAGAGCTCTTATAGAGCAAGCAGAGACTTACAAAAAGAAAGAAAATAACTTGAAAATACTCAACATTGATGTAAAGTAGGTGTTAAGTTCAGAATTGAAATCCAAAGGTATGATCCAATAACTCTGCTCTCTCCCTCATTAAGAAATTCTGCATCTACCAATGTTGGATAATCCTCAAAGCCCGGCCCACTACATTTAACAGCACAAAGTAAAATGGCTAGAATGAGAATATATATTGGAGATATTCAGCCGTACATGTTTAATCTAAAGGAGTTTGTTTTTGCATTAAAATGGGTAACGTACTGTGCCACAGCCAGCTCCAGCTCCTCGATCTTCTTCTCCAGAGACGTCTGCAGGTCGCTCTTATCCACCGAGTACTCCACGAAGAACGCCTCCAGGACGAACGCCACGAAGATACTGAAAGACCACAGCAAATTATAAATGTGATCTATATTTTCTTGTTGCCAGGATTTAAAGACTGCAGTAAAAAGCTCTTAGCTGTTCCCCGTTAGCAGCATGCCCCTGGATGTACAGATATCTATCCGGGATTAATTGAATAATTATGAAAACTAGAAATCATGGTGGCTGTCAGGGAGGATCTGCAGCTGTAAGAGTAACTTTGTTATCGGTCAATTGAATGGCCAATCCACAAAACATTTCCCTTCCCTTTGATGTGCACAGTTTATGCCCAAGGAGGCTAACATTTTAATTGGAGGAGGGATAATTAATTAATAATAAAAAAGGGGTTTCGGCAGAGAGCGGCCTATTACTAAAAGGTGCATAACTTCCAAATTGACCGATGTACCAAAACTCAACCAAACTTTTGTCGGAGCAAACATTGCACTGGGCAAAGAGTCCCTCTTTTTTTAAGTGCGTTAGCCCTGCCCCTCTACTTAAGCCACACCCTCTTTGTGTCTGAATGCATGCAGGTAAGGGGATGCTTGTTCTATGATGAATGGACATTTATTGTAATGGAATCAGATATAGTATATTTATCTGAATTTAAATTTGTTTATTATGTCTGTGTGTTGGACATGACTGATTTATGAATCTGAGAATGTGAATATGGCATTGCTGTGCCAAATCTCCGAGCAGAATAACAATAACAAACTTCCTGTTGATTTTAAGACACCTGAGTGCACCTTCACCCCACATTGTGTATTTTTTTGTCCGCCCCCTCCCCTCCCCCTCCTTCTCCGCCAGAGTCTTACTTGATGATGACGATGACGACTATGATGTGGAAGAAGACGAAGAAGAGCTTGGCTGACCCGTGGGTGACGGCAGCAAATCCGCTGCTGAGCAGTGAAGTTACGTTAAGGAATAAATGAGTTTAACATTCGAATCAATCAGAACAGAAACACCATTATGTATCTTATCTGATTATATTTTACAGCATTCAGTTGCATAGAAGATTAAAATGATCTATCTTTTCTTTGCTTTTACACTATTGTGAGGTGTATATGTTAGCTCAGTGCTAACAGCATATCCAGCTTAATTTGCTAAACATTTGGCTAATTTCACGACAGCAGTGATGTTCTTGCTTTTGTGACAAGATTGCTGCTTTTGATTTACTTTAAATGTCATTTGAGTTAGTTGGTTTGGAATAGCAATTATCCTGGTATTATCTTTTACATTAGAGATGAATACATAGTGTAAAAAAACCTTTCAGGTGAAGTTAAATTACCTGCAAATGGTGACAGACTACCTGAAAGGAAACCCAGTAAAGAGGGGCAGTTCTGGATCTATAATAAAACCCAACCAACAGTTTAACTTCCTGTGAGAGGCGTTCAGGGGAAGGATATCGTGCCACTGGTTGACCACAGTGAGCTCCACCAGCAGGATGAAGGACGACACCACGTTGTTGAAGTTGTTCTTGCAGTAGTTGAGTTGAGCGAAGTCCGTTCCTTTCAGCAGAACGTTTCCACAGTACGCCTTCGCCGGGTCGCTGGAGTTCCCGTAAAACTTCACCTTGTGTTTGAACAACTCCATCCCCACCATGGCAAAGACGTAGTACACCACCTGGGGAGGACTTTCAGTCAGCGGCAGCTTCGTTACAAGTTTTTGACACAACCGAACCTACGCATCTGCCCACATTAGGTTTTTTTTTTTAAGCAAGCTGATGTAAGTATGATGCGTGGAAGTTGGCTACTATTAGAGAATTAAATAGCAAGACTAGTACAAATGAAAGCCTGTTCCAACGCTGGAACCACAATAGAGGGTGGAGCTAAGTACAAGCAAAAATGAACAAGATATTTTGGGTAAAATTGTTTTAAAAAATCCCTTTTTGATGAATTGAAAACAGATGTGAAAAGGTTAAAGTTGTAGGGGGATAGCACAGAAAACACCACACTGTGTGATAGCAACCTGTCAAACCCAATGAAGCCCCATCTTGAAGCATACTCTACAGTATTTATCCATTTTACTCTTAATGGGACCAACATTTTATAAAATTACATCATGCTGTAAGGAAGAATACATGAAACTAGCTAAGAGACCATTAACTCGTAAAAAAAAAGAAAAGATAACTGATGTCATCATTCAAGTAGGATGTACTGTAATATTTTCATAGGCTTCTATACAAACAGACTCCTTAAAGCTACCAGTGGAGTCGCCCCCTGTTGGATATTAGAGAGAATCCAGGCACAAGGCACTAATAGCCTTATAAAGCAGCTGACTCAATTTGTTTATTACACCACCACCAATATTAGATATTTTAGGGGAATATCTAAACACTTGAAGCCTAACAATATGACAATCTGCTATCAGTAACTCACAAGGATCAGCTGTCCAAATGTGAGGATGGCTGGTCCGATCCTGATCAGGGTGTTTATGATCGTACGAAACCTAACGGGGAAGAAAGGTGTCGTTGTGAGTAAAGAAACACATTCAGACAAATATCACAACTCTAGAAATATGGACCAATAAAGACAGAAGAGTGACCGATGATACAACGTGTCCTGGTGTCCAAACGTAAGTCAGAGTCTATCCACGGTGTCTAATCCTTTACTTTTGCAGATTATTATATAATACCTCAAGCAATAACTTAGAACTACCACTAGGGTTGAGTCAGTCAAAGAGGAGTTAAAACCTTTTGATGCTGTCCACGACTCGGATCAGTCTGAGGACTCGCAGGATGAAGACGATGTCCAGGATCTGACGGCTGGTGTAAATGCCCGCTACAAAAGGACACAAACAAGTATTCAGAAAGGCAAAATGTCTTTATTTTCCCGGATGGCCTTTTCAACTTGGTGGAAAGGTGTAGCATTTGTTAAGGGCGAACCTATATAACAGCAGAAGTACAGGAGAGGATCCGAATCATAGGATGGATACACGTACTATTTTCTTCGGGATTTTGACTCTCACATTTACCAGATCAACAAAGCAGAACTGTAAATGGTAAATAGACCTACCTATAGCTCTTTATCAGGTCTTTTCGACCCCTCAAAGCGCTATGAGTAGTTCACCCGTTCACACTTTATTCATGCATAAAGTAGTAGTAGAGTAGTATGACTTGCTCTAGGGAAACTAACATTCACACACATTCACACACTACTCATCGCGAACAACTCAGGATTAAAGGGATAGTGGAAATCCGCGAATTTTGGGTTTAACTTATGTATTTGTATTAAAAATAAGCATAATAAACAATTTTTTAAAATTTCATGCGCCTAGTTTCATTTTATTTTCAATTTTACTGCGCCCTCTCAATGAAACGAAATACTTCGGGAATCGTCGGGAATCTTCGGGTGATGACGAGAGCAGAGGAAGACGGGCACAAACAATGGCGGACATTCAATAGCATTTGCATGTGAATAGCCGACCTTTATTATGGTGAATAGATGTGTTTCTGTAGTGCGACAGCAAATGCAGAGAATGGCGTATCGACTCATGCGTTTCCAAGAAACCCAGCCATTCGTCGTCAGTGGGTGAAATTTGTTCAGAAATGTTCACTATAGGTAATACTATAAGACTGTAAGACGGCAATACTTTATACCGAGTATATTGCCATAAATATGATGATTGATTATCAGTAAAAAAATTCTACGTGACACAACGACATTGGATTAACCTTGAGATGCGTTTTTATTCCGTTGAACACAACTTTTGATCACAAATCAAAAAAGGTAAGACGTAATTATTGTAATATTTTTGGAACCGGATGTTGTTTACTTTCTCTTTTCTGGCTGATAGCTCCAGGAATTCGAGGTCTTACAGTGATGACATTACATCTGTGGAGTCTCAGCTTTAAATCGTATATCTTGTTTGTGCAGTTAAGATAGTAATAAGGGCATTTCCACCGTGTGTTGTGTGTAAAAAAGCGTTAGCATTAGTTAGCATTGTTTCGCTCAATGCTAATTCAAAGGCTTGGTATTACTCTTGTGTTTTTTCTAGCTAACAATTGTTCTTATTGTCAGTTAGCGGAGTTTCTTACCTTTAAAAGGGTATGAAACATTAATAGTTTCATAAATGTTAAGAAGCCCTGAGACATGTGAGAGGAAAAAAACTGTGAGAGGAAAAAAACTGTGGGAGGGGTCCACTGGGGGGACCTTCGGGCTTAACTGGTTAACAATGATTAATATTTGTAAAGGCTACAGGTGATCTTAAGATGCGTGAGCTATGCTTAGGGACCTACCAGTCAAGATTATTTGTGCGTAGGGGTGCATCATCTGGCTCCTGGTCATCCTCGCCATTGCCCATGCCGTGAACCATCACCTCGGGCTCGGGCTCGAACAAATAAGGACGTAATGGTCCATCGTCTGGCTCAATATTGTCACCATCGTCGCTTACTGAACCGGATTCAGATTCAGTTCCTAAAACGACATTTTCGTAGGAAAGCCGAGAGGATGTTTCTGACTCGCTATCATCACTGGATACCTCGTACAATCCTTCTTCTTTGTCTGGTATATTTGCCCTTCCACGTTCATTCTGCATAGACGCCATAGTTTGTTATCGTATCGTCTTCCTGAGTTTTCGTCACTTCCGGTTTGGCTGAGTCGAACATTTCGTTTCTAAAAAACTTCGGGGAAGCTGCAATAAAGTGCTTCTAACATGCGTAAGGCAATTATTATATTTTTTTAATCAGGTGTGATTGTTTTGGTACGTAATTATGCTTGTATATAAGTTAAAACGAAACTATTTGAGGTTCCATTTCCACTTTAAGTATCTTGCCCATCGACATGTTCACTGCCAGGCTGGGATTGATCCAACAACCTTCTGGTTGAAAGACGACCGACTCCCTCAAAGCCAGTCGCCCCTGTCTTTACATAATGGATTCAAATATAGAAAAAGCGAACTTACCTGACGTCACGGAGGAGTTGATGATAGTGGCGATGAGAGCAGAGATGACGATGATTGTGTCAAACCTGAAAACACAAATCGAATATTACAAAACAAACTTTTTAAGTTGAGCGTAAATACTTTTCTTCGACAGCGATGATGCTGAAAGCAAAACCGGCGTTAGCGTAAAAGAAGCTGAAGGTTTTTCTTCCTGTTCGTTTTCATAAGATGTCAGTCTGTCCCCGCCAACATGTTGAACAGCTTTATATCATGGATGCGTTAATAGATCTGATCCGAGCCTAACTGTCAGTTTGCCCCTATGGTCACTCGCAGTATTGCAATACATAAACCCCACAAAAGAAGTGTCTTTATAAACTTCCATTATAAAAGAGATTTAAAGGACATATCCAACTGCAAACAATTATCACTCAATTTTTATGATTTTTTAACCCATTAAGGTCCATCAGTAACACTTTCCCAAAGTCCAAAATATTCTTTGGCGTAAAGAAAACTTATTGTGTTTTTGAAAGTGGCAAGCACTTTTCATTTAAATGAGAAGAGGCCATCTTTCATTTGGATATCCAGTTCTTATAATACATCCATGAAACAAACAAACACTCTCACTGAAGTCACTGCAGCTGCTCTGCTCACCAGCAGGGGGCGCACAATGCTGAAAACAAAGAGAACCTCAGCAGCTGCAGCAAAAAAACGTTTCGGTCTCAGCCTGCAGGGCCCATAGTGCAACTGCACTGCGATGCAATACATTTGTGAAGCTTACAATGTTCAGCTTTTGTTGAAAATGATATTTTATTTATCCTAGGAGAAATTTAATTTTGTTACAGTTGCTCCATTTAAAATAAAGATTGCAATAAAATAAAGAAATGTATACAATGTTAATGCCCACTAAAAGACCAAATGTGCTACAATATTTAACATCAATATCACAATATATACAGGTTTGTTTTTAAAAAAGTGTTACTAATAAGATATTATTACTACACAATTTAATTGAGACGTTTCCAACAATGTCAACAAAAACTGTACGTAAGGAAGTTTGTATAAACTAAATAATAATAGATATTTCGAAGGAGCTGCTGCATTGCATTACAATTGCAAGGCATTTTATAAGCCTAATAAAATGGAAACTGTGATTAAAAAGTCTGAAAGAAAAACACTTTTAATGAGAAAACAAAACTTTAAGGAATTTCTCATAACAAGTCGAGACCTCACAGTTTACTCTTTAGTGAGTTTTCGCATTTTTTGCTCACAATTTCAGTTTCTGGTCTTCCAGTGTTTTCAATTCTTATGAAGGATTTTTTTCTTAAACAACCTTTTATACAGTAGTTTTTACTTTCAGACTTTTGTGGTCCTAAAATCCAGTACCATAATTTAGCTCTTTTAACTCCATAATGGCACAAAAACAGCATTTAAAATAAAAAACGATAACTCAAAAGTAGAATGGCGTCTCAAGCATCACTGAGCTGGTCCAAGCGCTGAAGAAGCAGCAGATATTAAACACGTGTCACATACCTCGTACTTATTATCTGGGACGCAGATAGGCTGTGTGAAATGGACACAGCTCGTTCATTGAGTTAAAAAAGGTTTCAATATAAAGTTTAATCAGAAAAACGTTTATCTTACATTGGAAGAGAACCTGAAAAGCACTTTTCAAACACAATTAAACATTATGAAATGTATATTATTGGTATTTTCTAGTAAATGATTCACATTTTCTTGACCCGAGATCAAGTCAATACACTTGTAAAAGTGGTTATTTGACTTTATTTGAGTTTTTCCATTTAATGCTATATTTTTTTTAACTACATCCTTGAGGGAAGTGTTGTAGTGTTCACTACATTGTCTGACGGCTTAAAAAATGTATTAAATTGAAATGTATTATTATCCTATCCTTCCTGTCAAGTGAAAACCATGCATCTCCAAGTTTGGTTACTCATAATTTGAATGTCAAATTAAAACATCTGTATGCACCTACAGCAGTAAAATGCAACATAAACATTAATGCATAAATAATTCTAATCCCAAATAAAATCCTATATAATAATAAAACAGTGACAGGAAACATTTTTCCACATAATTAATGTATTTTAAAGGTCACCTATTATGCAAAATCCACTTTCTCCTGTCTTTTATACATAAATATGTGTAGTTTTGGTAATAATACTTGTATTTCAGTAAAGGATCTGCATACTTCTCCCACCACTGCCTGCCAGATTACCCAGAATCCTTCACTAATTTCCAACCAACCTTGTGTAAGTGTGTATCAGACAGCGGCAGTGAAGGTGTTTCTCACCAGTTCCAGAAGCTGTGTTTGGAGAAGAACGCTCGGGGCTCGAAAACGTAGAGCTTCAGCAGGATCTCCAGCAGGTAGAGAGCCAGGAAGGCCCACTCAGAGTTAGCAATCAGCGGGTTCTTCTCATCCAGACCAATGAACACAGCGTTCACCAGGATGATCAGGTCGTACACGATCACAAAGGCCCTGAAAACACACAGGAGTTGTGTGTCAGCTAGTGAGATGGTTTTGACAGCAATTAAGAAAGTATTTCCAAAAGATTCTGTTCAGTCTCTGAGATCTGATCTCACATCACAGTTTCAGAAAAATATAACAATAAACACTGTACATTTTACATTCATATTTAATTTAATATGCGCATTCTTGCACACTAACTGTAACTAATATCCTACTTTTATATCGTGTTAGCTGTAATTTGGCCATTCAATAGTGTTTTAATCGTCAGATATCTTCACGGTCAACTTTTATATTTTAACTTTTTTTGTTCGGTTTTATCTTCGATTTTGAGATGTTTATATTGTATAATTGTTTATTTTCTACTTTTTTGACATCTATTTATATGTGCAATACTTTGTTTAACATGCTGCTGCAACGAAAACCTTTCCCAATTTGGGATCAATAAAGTATATCTTATCCTAACTTTTAAAATCATATTTTGAGTTACTAAAGGTTCAATCAACTCACCAGAAAGTCAAAACAATCTAATGACACAATAAAAACTGTTTTCTGTTTAAGGGGAACTAATTGTTTTGTATTTTCTGTATAAACTACCGCTACCTTAATTGTGCATTTAATTATTAACCAATATTTCTTTTTATTTTATTTATAAAAACCTACTTTATTGTTGCTTTAAGTTGGTTAGCAATTGTCTTTTGCTTGTGTGTGTATGGAGAGATTGACTAACTGCAGCTGGTTTGATGTCTGTCACTGGATTGGACAAAAATGGACATTCATACACAGTGGTGTAGTGGGGATTTTTTTTACTGAGTGGACGGGAGGGGAGACAATATGGACGCGCTCGTGAACTGTCAACGGGTGGGGGGGGTGGGGGGGGGTGCGGATGGCGGGGGGGTACACTCTGGACCTGCAACTTACATGATGCCGTTTAAAAAATATAATATTAAAGGGCGGTGCCGGCCGTCTGCGAACCGAGCCGGCCTTTCTGCGCAACTAGTGCGACAAAAGCGGGACATCGTCTTAATTTGTGGGACGCGGAACAAATGATAAAAATGCTGTACACTTGGTCACCCTACACACACACACGGTGCTGCCCCTCACACACAGGCTTCAAATCAAGTTGCATAAATGCTTGAGCTACGTTTTTATTATAATTACTGTGAAATGTAGGTTATGTTTTCGTCATTATTACAACAAATACACACTTGCAACTGATAACACTGGCAATGATTTTATATTTATTAGACTATTAATAAAAATCATGCTTCAAAAAAGTGGGGGCTCCAAATAAGTGGGGGTACGGCGACCCCCCGCGTCCAACGACCACTACACCACTGTTCATACATCTATACAACTTCATAAATACCCAGTTGTACACAGTGAATATCAAACAGATAAAAGATGTCTCTCTGTCTCACTGGTGTTGGACCAGTTTGCAGAGCAGGCGGCTGGGGGCCGACTGGTAGAGGCTTGGACACAGACTCTGGAGCGGGTGAGGTCTGGACTTCAGCGTGATCACCTCGATGTTCAGGAGGTCGGCCAGCTGCACGAACGCCACCTTACCTGTCAATCAAATAACAGTCAAAATAGAACAAGAACAATTATGTAAAATGTCACCAAAGCATCATTACAGGGAAAGTTTACCTTAAAATCCAAAACACATATTTCCTCTTATCTGAAGTGCTATATATCAATCTAGATTTGAGTTGCAGTGTGTTGAAGATGTCGACAGTACAGATGTCAGCTTTTTTGGAATATAATGAAAACTACATGGCACTCAACTTGTGACGCTCAAAGAAACCAAAAATACATTTAAATAGTTGAATAAGAAATCATGACCTGGTTACTCCAGTTAATCCACAGACCTTGTTGAGTTTCATGAAGAAACTTTTGTTATCTACATTATCACCGCACAGAATGAAGTACGCATCTATCCATGAACGAGAGACTTGTGACATCGCAAGGATTTAAACATTATTGATGTCCTCCTTTGCTGAGCTGTAACTTCAGGAGAGGAACATATGATGCAAGGGCCTCTCGAATTAGCTGTTTACAGGAAAGGACCGAGCGGATTCTGCTTCCTGTGGAAATGCAGATCCTTTCATGTGTGCAACAGGAGGTTTCCTATTTCTTACGATTTCCTGTTCTTGGGACCCTGGAGATCGATCTTGTGTAGAAGAGGAAGCTGCCAAAACTATCCTGGATGTGCATCATGGGCAACACCTCACATCCTCTTTAAATATCCTGATCAACAAAGGACTTACATCTATCGAACAAGCTAACTAGAGAACGTCATCTCTCTTTTTAAAACTGGCTAGCCAACAATTTGTATCCATCAATTAAACCACCTAGCAAACATTAGCCATATTCTTAACAAGCTTGCTAGCCAATGTTAGCTATCTCCTCAGGCTAGCTAATGTTCACTATCTATCTATCTATCTATCTATCTATCTATCTATCTATCTGTATATCTATCCATCTATCCATTTATCTAACTAACTAGCTAGCTAGCTAGCTTATCCATTCATCCTTCCAATAATATAGTGAATAAGTACAAAGTAGCAGTAGTTGTTGATGACATTTGACTCTCACATTTCCCTGCTGCACTTTAAAATAACCTTCTCTCCCCCCCCCCCCCCCGAGTTGTAAAATGAGTGTGAATAAACAATACAGTGTGCATATCCTGTGTTAAGGAAATAAAGTGAAACAAACAATGCTTTGTCCGTCTGGCTAGATGTGATATCAGCTCTCCTACTCAGTTTGTTCTCAGATTAGAGCTGAAGTGAATGATGAAGCAGATTTGACTTCCTCCACGATGAGGGTGCAGATCGTGACTCTGCAGAAGGTGAAGACGGCTGGTTGGTTGTGACCGTATAAACAGTCTATGGTTGTAACAGTGCAAAATGGAGCATTGCTGAGCATTTAACCAAAGTTAATTTACCAAGAGAGGAGATTTTAAAGAGCTCGGCAAGGGCCTCACGGCTGCGTTCAGTTACAGTTTAGATGCAGACCTCAAACACAGAAAACTCTTAGACCGATTCCATGTTAACTGGTGAATCCAATCGTTGTTTGATCCTGTTCCTCTTTATCCTCATGGAAAAATAAAATGTAATATAGTTGGAGTTCAAATAGACAATGTTTAGAGGCCATTTTCAGTAATAATTCAGGTTTGATGAGACGTGTTTCTTGTTCTTCCTATTATGAATTTACTGTATTACCTCACTCTTTATCCTAGAAGGTCAGTTTAATAAACTCTGAAGAATCTCCTCAACAACAAAACATGTGTCTCTTTCACAGACTGTAAAAACTATTGGGTGTAGTCAAGTGAGTCTGGTATAAGTGTGTGAGTGTGTGTGTGTGTGTGTGTGTGTGTGTGTGTGTGTGTGTGTGAGTGTATGAGTGTGTGTGTGTGTGTGTGTGTGTGTGTGTGTGTGTGTGTGTGTGTGTGTGTGTGTGTGTGTGTGTGTGTCCCACCGATGTATCCCTGGTTGTTGTTGTCACAGACGCTCCACAGCAGCTCTCGGTGAGCGTTGCTGACGTCGGGCTGCACCAGTCGGACTAACTGGTTCCAGTTGGCCTGGTTCACCACCGGCTCCCTCCCCTCCCTCTGGTCCTGCAGCACGGCGAACGCTCGCACCATCTTGTGCCTTTTGGCCCTCACCAGCTGCCGTACCTCCTCCTGGTGGAGCGAGAGGTAGAACAGGAGAAAGCTTGAGAAATACAGAGAGATGTTTTAGAGCAGCGGTTCCCAACCTGTGGTCCGCGGCATTGCAAGTGGGCCGCCAAATAATTTGCAAGACATTATGATTTGTGTGGAAACATTTAGTAATTAAGATTTATTTTAATTACTAAATGTAAATGTAACTAACTTTTCCTTTCTCTTTCTTGGTCCTCCTTAGCAACGATCATTACAGTCCTTGACAGCGGTCCGATCAGAACTTTATTTAGCCTCCATATTGCTTATGATTGAATGTGGGCCGCGAACATTTTTTAGATTCTTAAGTGGGCCCTGAGTGGAAAAAGGTTGGGAACCGCTATTTTAGAGTCTCAAAGTTAAATGTGAAATGTAGATATGTTACTTTGTGTAGATGTTTGTCTTATTTGTCCCCAAATTACAAAAAAAGTAGAGTTGTCTACAGTAGTTTTAATAGTTTTTACATTTCAATAAAGTATAATATATACATAGTGTTAGGGAATAATTTGCTTAGGTATTCATCCTTCGACACAGTTCATCATGTTCTCCTCTCACTGTCTCTTTTCCCATGGCACAGGTCTACGGCCTTGGGTATTGCTGCTCTCTCTCTTAAGGGGGGGCAGCTTCGGCGCATTGTTGATGCCAGTCTATGACAGAGCACAAGCCGCCATGAGGTAGTTTACTGTTCAGGGACGAAGGCTCCCTGGCGCACATTCTTTCCTATGGACGAGAGCTCTAGTTAGATTCAGGGTCCATAATTGTTTAGTCTCACTGATGAAGAATGTTGATTATTACACTCCGAACTATTTAAAACCTCGAGCTACAGAAAGAGTTCTTCAGAATTGGTTTGGCAACTGCTGTGTCAACTTGTGACACACCACCTGTCTCGTCAGTTCTCCGGCCGTAACTCCAAATACACCGTCAGTGTTTGCCATCAAAGCTCCAGCTCTCCTCGTGTCTCTCCGAGTCCTGTTTCCAATTGCAACAGAAGTTTCCCCCACACATAGCATGTTTCAAACTGTATAGAGATCCTCTGAGAGGCCGTGATACCTTCAGGTGGTATTTGTAGTTGTTGTAGACGACGGCCAAGAACACGGACATGAAGATGTAGTTATTGATGAGGATGTACAGGATGAAGAAGATGGCGAAGTAATAGCTGGCGTTGTATGCCGGCATCCTGCAAACAAGAAGAGAAGTCAAAAGGTGCAGACGGACAGATAAATGTTTCGAAAAAGTAACTTCCTTCTTCTCAAAACATGGATGTTTTGACGGTAGCATGACATTGTGTAATTAACAAAAAACGCCTTCATAATTCATCCTCAAAGAAAATATTCAACTCGCTTTTTTAAATAAAGATGGCTGCAGTAATGCTTGATCACACTCTGAAGGTGGTTAATGCCGTTTAGTCCAATGCAAACTACTTAATAATTTAATAACAACGTTGAATTTAAAATAAGAAAATATGTTGTTTCATTTCTTTATATAATTAATATTATTTTTAAATGTCGCATCAACTTCCTTCTTTATAACAGGAGGCACACATCTTTTACATATTAAAATATTTCACAGATTTTCCTGATTTCAAGGCATTTTAAGGTAAAGGGATGAATATTAAACTAATGTTGGTGCTAGAAGTAGTGAAGAAGTCTTACATGATGTCGGGGCTGTTGGCCGTGGTGACGAGGACGTACAGATCGAAGATGATCTCGAGGTAGTTTGTGAAGTACGGAGATCCATTGATGGTAGTCAGACTTCTGCAGAAAATACACAATAAAAGAACTTCATTACATTACATTACATGTCACTTGTTAGACGCTTTTATCCAAAGCGACTTACATACTCAATACTGTGGATAATCACCACAGGAGCAATTTGGGGTGAAGTGTCTTGCCCAGGGACACAACGACATGCTGACTGCAGTGGGGTTTCAGACTGATTCCACAACACCATCACTAATGTTCATGTATTTACTTATTACTGACGATTTGTCGGCACATGGATGTCGATTGATGCACCCTTGATTAAAAACAATCAAGTCAGCACTTTTTAACTTAAGTAAATCCTGCTATTTAGTCCCTTTCAATATTTAAAGAGCATGACCTTTGTGTGTTGAGTGGGTTGCTATAATACCAGTGGCAAAAACAAATGTACATATACTTCAAAAATAAAATACATATACATTATAGGTGCCCATACCAAATATACTTAATGCCAACAAATATAAACAGGTCAGATAAACAGCATACATTTACTGTGTATGTATATTTGTATTGATGTACATTTAAAGAGAGCAATCATTTAAATAGTAGATTTTTTTTTTTTGACGACACATTCACTGATTCCGGCTTTTATTTTGTTTTCATTCTCCGTTACTGATTCTCTTTACATTTTTGGGCAGACATATCCAATTTGAAGATGGCACCTTGGAGATGGAAGACTTTTTTCGGTATTTCTTTTAAATGTTATGCAAACGATTAGTTAATTAATCAGGAAAATAACACATTAATGCACATAATACCAACAACCATTTATTCATTACTTTTAATACCTAAAACAAATCTCAGTTCATTCAAATGTTGACATTTTGTAGAAGTTTTGGTTTCTTAGACGTACAATCAAAGTAGCTTTTATTGACGTTTAAATGCATCTCTAAACTTTGAATTTGGAGCCCATGTGACTCGTGTTTCCTCTCCAGCGTTCACAGCAGTTTATCTGTCTAAGATTTTAAAACGAGATAAAGAAAGTCTTCTCACCGTTTGCCGAGCAGTTTGAGCGCCATGAGGGAGAAGATGAGGAGGCTGAACATGAAGAGCAGGAAGACGTAGAAGATCTGAGGCAGAGCGTTCCGGATGCTTCTGAACGCCCTGCGGAGCTGAACACAAACAAGCAGAGTTTATGAAGGAGGACACGAACGCTGCGTCCACTCAGAGGAAAACAAACTAATGATGCCTTCAGGCGCCGTCAGCTCAGAGGCAAACATGTCCACGTTTAGCAGCAGGAAGTTTAAACTGGACATTCAAGATCCTGAGATAACAAATAAAAACAACAACATGTGACGGTTTACCTGAGAGACACCTGCCGGCATGAACATGAGGACAAATATGGAAGTTTATTTAGAGGAAAACTGTTATGTCTTCTGTCAGGTTGAGTTTATAACTGGTGAGACGTTTTTCAGTATACAAAAAAGAGGTTATACCTCTCCCTGAATATCAGAAAGTGAGTCGAAAAATCAGTATGCTATATAATCGTAAAATATGATGATTGTCTGTCTCTTAAAAACGTGTTTCTGAAAGATTACATCTGTAAAAGTATCAAGGTGAGAGACGTGGGAGAGCTGTGAGGGGTGAGACAGGTGAGACACCTGAGAGAGGTGAGAGAGCTGTGAGACAGGTAAGACAGGTAAGAGACCTGAGAGAGAGCTGTGAGAGGTGAGACGGGTGAGAGAGCTGTGAGGGGTGAGACAGGTGAGAGAGCTGTGAGGGGTGAGACAGGTGAGAGAGCTGTGAGGGGTGAGACAGGTGAGAGAGCTGTGAGGGGTGAGACAGGTGAGAGAGGTGAGAGAGCTGTGAGGGGTGAGACAGGTGAGACACCTGAGAGAGGTGAGACGGGTGAGAGAGCTGTGAGGGGTGAGACAGGTGAGACACCTGAGAGAGGTGAGACGGGTGAGAGAGCTGTGAGGGGTGAGACAGGTGAGAGAGCTGTGAGGGGTGAGACAGGTAAGACAGGTAAGAGACCTGAGAGAGAGCTGTGAGGGGTGAGACAGGTGAGACACCTGAGAGAGGTGAGACAGGTGAGAGAGCTGTGAGACAGGTGAGAGAGCTGTGAGACAGGTGAGAGAGCTGTGAGGGGTGAGACAGGTAAGATAGGTAAGAGACCTGAGAGAGAGCTGTGAGGGGTGAGACAGGTGAGACACCTGAGAGAGGTGAGACAGGTGAGAGAGCTGTGAGACAGGTGAGAGAGCTGTGAGACAGGTGAGAGAGCTGTGAGGGGTGAGACAGGTAAGATAGGTAAGAGACCTGAGAGAGAGCTGTGAGGGGTGAGACAGGTAAGAGACCTGAGAGAGAGCTGTGAGGTGTGAGACAGGTAAGAGACCTGAGAGAGAGCTGTGAGGGGTGAGACAGGTAAGAGACCTGAGAGAGAGCTGTGAGGGGTGAGACAGGTGAGACACCTGAGAGAGGTGAGACGGGTGAGAGAGCTGTGAGGGGTGAGACAGGTGAGACACCTAAGAGAGGTGAGACGGGTGAGAGAGCTGTGAGGGGTGAGACGGGTGAGACAGGTGAGAGGGTTACCTGTCGCCCCTCGGTGACGTTGACCAGCAGCAGCGGCCTCAGGACTCTGGACCAGCGGACCCCGTAATAGTTTGTAGCTTTCAGCGCTCCGTAGATGATCATATCCACCAGAGTCAGCTGCACACACACAGAGGTCCAACACACACAGTTTCATTCATGAGATTCATTGTAATATAATTATATAGCACACAATAAATACATTAAATATAACAAAGCCCTTTTCAGTTTTCATCTTTCCTCAGCTGGAATACATTCTAATCTCTTCTCCATGTTATATATGTTTCCAAACTTCAGTCAGTATGTAAGTGTGTGTTAAATGAGTAAAATCACATGATGTCTCATTAAGACACTTTATAAGGAGACTCAAACACTGATCTGGAAAAACCACAACTAGCACCAGGGATGTAAAAAACTATTGATATCCTTAAGTATCGCAAGATTATCCATCCATCCATCTTCTCCCGCTTATCCGTGGTCGGGTCGCGGGGGTAGCAGTTCCAGCAGAGAGCCCCAAACTTCCCTTTCCCTGGTCACATCAACCAGCTCTGACTGGGGGATCCCAAGGCGCTCCCAGGCCAGCGAAGAGATATAATCCCTCCACCTGGTCCTAGGTCTACCCCTTGGTCTCTTCCCAGCTGGACGTGCCTGGAACACCTCCCTAGGGAGGCGCCCAGGTGGCATCCTAACTAGGTGCCCGAACCACCTCAACTGGCTCCTTTCGACGCGAAGGAGGAGCGGCTCAACTCCGAGTCCCTCCCGGATGACTGAACTTCTCACCTTATCCCTAAGGGAGACGCCAGCCACCCTGCGGAGAAAACCCATCTCGGCCGCTTGAATCCGCGCAAGATTATGTTCTGCAAAACTGAATAGATTCTCAAAAGCATTGTGTACATGTTTAATGTATATAGCGTACTTGCAAAGATTGTACAAAATAAACTAAACTTACTTCACTAAGATGTTATGCATATGGTTGTTTGTTCACTTTACTATGACATTTTATCCCCCAAAAATATTTTTAAATCTCTATACTATCGCAAAATAGTGAATTGTAACTCCTGCATCATGATATATAATGTAACGCCATATTTTTCTCCAACAAACAGCCCTATCCACCAGCCTTTAATTTCGAGTTTCTAGTATGGACCATTGCACATCGAATGGTTGAAATAAAAGCTAAAATACACATGTCCGACTTCATCTTTATAATACCACAATCAGTGGCGGTTCTAGACCATTTGACTGGGGGGGGCCAAGCTGGGGCCAGTTATTTTCTGAGGGGGGCACAATAAATAGAGGACGAAAAAGACAAAGACAGTATGAAGTAATTGCGCATACACCTAAGAAAACAATGCAATACAGTTATTGGTATTTGTTTCATTACACATTATTATATGCTTACCTTTGTGTGCTGTTTGGGTCTGTGGGACCCGTTTTCAGTGTTTACTAAAAGAAAATGTATGCAATTTAATTATTTGAACCTGCTTTATTTGGGGGTGGACCTCACCTTCTCTAGGGGGGTCCGGGGGCATGTAGCCCCGAGAAGATTTTTTTTGAAATGTTGAAGTTAAATGCATCAATCTGGTGCACTTTGAGCACAAAATGAATTTATTGATACAGCTCTCAACACTCGATGAAAGAGAGATGAATACTTTTCAATAATCAAAAGATCTTTAGAATATGATCAACCAATAACAAATCATTTCAACTAGTTTATTCTTATCTTATGTTACCTATAGTTAGTATTCTTTCTTTTTATTTATGCATATTTTACTAATCACTCCCCTTTCAAACAGTTTTTTTTTTTTTACTGTCCTATAGTACACATTGGAATGACTTCTTGATTTTTTACAACACATTAAATAGATAAAGGTGTGCTCTCTCTATCTCTCTCTCTCTCTCTCTCTGTCTCACTCGCTCACAGAGGCTGTGTGCTCCTCCGTGGCGATGACGGCTTGCGTTAAAAAAAAACAAAACATATTTGTAAAGTGGGGGCTATTGAGGGCTTGCGAGATACCGGTAGCTCGTGATCGACGCCTCGGAGACCCCTACTCTAATGGCCAGACTAGAATGACAAATATCGTTACTTCCGCCTATTCCGTCAGCCAAGAAATCGTTTAATCATAAACTTTTTTTTTTCATTTTTAGGGGGGCCACAGGGGGGTCCAAAGTCAGAGTTAGGGGGGCACTGGCCCCCCTGCCCTCCCCTAGAACCGCCCCTGACCACAATGCCATCAAACTGAGGTGATAATGTGCCTCTCGGGTTTTATTTAACACATAATACATTATGAACTTAAGTGCTGGTGTTAATTAATGTGCAATGTCCCTTAAACAAAGAACATATTTCCCTGCATCGACAGCACCGTCACATAACAGCAAACCAAGCTTCAATAATCTGACATTAAATGAATAAAAGTAAACAGTAAAACCAGAATTTAGAAAATACTGCTGTTTGTAATAAAAACATTCAGCTAGTGAAGAGAAAGAGCATTCTGATTATTTCATGGATCCTGTGATCCTGAGTGGTGTGTCTCTTTGAGTCACCAGGAAGCCTTTCTGCTTTAAAAGGCGCTGACGAGGCGACTTCTCCGGCTAAAGGTTGTTTCACAACAACAGACAGAAAGTCTTCTCAGCAAATCCTGACTCTGCAGATCACAGGAACTCTGATCGCAGCAAAAACCAGGAAGTGTCCGTTCAAACTCAACAACCGTCACCAGGATATAACTCATCTGTAGCACAACACAAGTTTCACTGGGATTATCTACACATTCTCTCATTTAGGTTGTTCACATTAGGGCTGCAACTAACAAGTGTTTTAATCGCTGACCAATCAATAGTTGTTTTGTCTTGTTTTCGAGATACCATGTTTTTTAAATGTCTTGTGTCACCCAAAACTCTAAATATATTTAGCTTACTGGGACAGAGAAGAATAGACACCAGAAAATATTCATATTTAAAAAGAGTATTTTCTTAAACAATTACTCAACCGTTTAATCTTCAATCAAAGCAGTTGATTATTAATTTAAGAGTTAACAACTAATCAAGAAATGTGAAACCTTTTGCAGCCTTGGGTCAGACTTCTGAACAGTAAGCACTTTTAACAAGTAGCACAAGTTTACTTTAAATAACTAAGTCTTATTGTTGTTGATTATTATGTATTCTTATTAGGATGAGATAATCTTTATTGATCCCCTTAGGGATATCCAGGTGTTAATTATGTATAGTGTTAGAGTTAGTTTTAAATGTGGTTTGATCTGTTGTGTAAATGCTTTTTTGTTGTTGTGCAATGCCTTGAGTGCTGCATAACAGAAAGGTTAATTGACAAACAGAATATTATATTTACAGATTTACTGAGATCAGTTTACTCCTCCTGGTTCAGTCGCCCCTCGATAAAAAATTGCAGTAAATAATATATTTGTCTAACACGCGTTTATGATGCTTACATGTTTTGTTCAATTTTGGAGCGTAAATGCAATGGCCAGAAGTAAAGGAACTACAGCACGGTCACATGACTTCATGTCACCATCGCTAAGCTAAAGGCGGCTAATGTCCCGCGTCATGTAGTTTAGAAGTCTAATTTAGCAAACTGTTAGCAACGGCTGCTTCTATGACGCATATAAGATTCAGAAATTCACCAGTGGAGTATTTACTGACGTATTTTATGTCGTCAAACACAACGTGACAACCTTGTGTTAACCACAGACCTTATTTCAAACAAAACAAATGTTAAAAAAAAAATTGACTTCAAGACAAAGGAACTAGAAGTGTTCAATTTCTAACTAATTTCTTGGTTTTAGGACTCATTCCGGCACTGCTCTATCAGCGCCTCTTACCACGATGATGACGATGATGCAGATGTTTTTGGGGTCTTTCCAGAACTTCTCTCGAGGGATCACTTTGGCGTAGTGAACGATCCGAATGGTGAAGACGAGCAGACAGAGCAGCTCCACCAGCATGGTGGCCTGAGAACACAGAAACACACACACTGATGAAACATCTGAATTTAACACGCACTGCGCTCTGGTGTTTGTTTGACTGGTTTCCTTTGAGGCTGATTGTGTTGCACCTGCTGACTTTTGATACGTTTCAATCGTTTGAATTAAACAATAAAGCCTTGACAGTGATGACCAAATGAGATGCTTGTTAATGAATATCTTTGACAAGAAATCAGAATATACTGTAAATCCTAAAAGTATGTTTTGACTTTTGTACAGATTTGTTACAAAAGCGGCAGACAAAGCTTCTTCTACCTGACGGACGAATGCATGTTCTTCTTGTGCACATTAAAAAGAGGAAGTGTGAAAGCAGGAAATCGTTTTGGTGTCAGTCAGCAGAAACCGTCTCACCCATGTCGGCAGAGGGAACACGGCCGGGTCCTCGAAGACGGCCAGAGACAGATCGAGCAGGATGAAGAAGTAGAGGAGCACCTGAGGGAGCCAGTGGTTGTAGCGCAGATACAATCTGAAACACACACACATTTTAAAACAAAGCGGAAATGTTGAAGCTAAAAGATGACGTTCTGCTGAAGAAACAGATTTATTATTTAAGTATAACATGGCTGTTAATCTCTATTTCTATTACCTTCATTATTGTTTTGACTGAAACCATCAACGTAGCAGTGCATTGCTCAATATAAGAGATGCAAACATTAGTTGATTGACAGAAACATTGTGGAAATTGCAAGAAAAAAGTTTTTCAGGATCTCAAATATGGAAGTTTCTTCTTTTTTTTAGGTTGGACATATTCACTTATTTCTGACATGTTTTAGACCAAATCATTAAATAGATAATAATCAGTAGATTGATCAATAATACAACTAAATCCTTAGTAGATGTTCATCTTTAAAAACATAACATAGTTGCTTTAAAAAAGGGCTCTGTAATCCCCTAAAACATCTTCTCACTGTCGTTTTTTATCAAACAAAAACTGGTGGAAGTTGAGTGTTTGTAAAAGAACTACTTTCTGCAGCGGATTAATATACATTTGGTCAACATAAACTAAACAGTTCATGTCACCCAATGCAAAATAAAATGTGTTTAATTGATGTGTTTTTAATCGTTTTTTGGACAGTAATGGAGCGCTATGGCACATACTAATAATACATACAAGGCTTTATTAGACAAAGGATACTTACAGTGGATTCATTCATGCTATCTTTTAGTGTGAACATAAGGAAGAATATCAAATATCACCAGGCGTGCACGTGTGGAGTTCAGTATCCCTGCTTCTGAGATTTTAATTCACTATAATGTTGATTTAAAACTAGCGGGAGATAAAACTCCTGATTATAAATAAGAATATCTCACCTCACAGCTTCAGGCGACGTGTCAAAGTAAATGTTCCGGTTGTATTGAGCGTCCGACACATAGATAGCAGCCAGGTCGAAATCCTGAAAAACGTAGACTTATTCAATTCAGAGTTGTAATGTAGAGGGGTGCATCTCATGGGTGGGGACCATATAGCACAAGAAAAATAAAGACATCACAATGAATTAAAAGAAGCACACCAATTAAGAGTTAGTAACTACTAAATAAATACCCCAAGTTCTTTCACCTTGTACTTTTACATAGTCCACTGATACATCGAATAATACCCTACAGTTGCAGAGCCTGTAAAGGTGTTCCTGTAATAAAGGGGCCTCTGATCGTGTGATCATGTCTGACTTTGTGATTTGAACACTGTAAGGAATTTAAAAAGGGTGAAAACTTATCTTAATCATTCACACGTGTTATAATAACTCCTCCAGACTCTTTAAAACTGTTAAAAGTAATGCCAGGTGTCCGTCTTCAGTCCCCAAAGTGACTTAAAGCAGCAAAAATAAAACAGGAAACACAATCTGTCGTATCAGAAAGGGATAAAAGTACTAATACCACGCTGTATAAATAAATACTCAATTTCAAGCAAAAGTACAGCACCGAGAACGGCACTTAAGTAGCATTTAAGTCAAATTAGGAAAATGTACTTAAAGTACTCTTTTTTTAAATATTTTAAAACAAAAGCAGCAATTCACATTTAAGAAGCTGGAACTGTGAAGTATTTTTGAACAAAGAATGTCTCAGGAGAATTACAATCAATTCATTTTCGGTTAACCCACTCGTGGTTTTATTCATATGTGGGAGAAGTACTCAGAAATTGTACTTAAGTAAAAGTACCAGAGAGTAATCAAATCAAGTTTTATTTATATAGCACATTTTTAAAACGATTTTTGGTCGAGCCAAAGTGCTGTACATACAGTAAAAATACTTTACAATAAGGACACAAGTAGGAATACTTTGTTACAAGTAAAAGTCCTGCATTACAAATGTTACTCAAGTAAAAGTATAAAAGTATTATCATCAAAAAGTATATCAAACTAGTACTCAAGTACAGTACTTGAGTGAATGTACTTCCCACCTCTGGTTTGGGTTACCTACAGATATGTTGGATGGTTGAATCTATGCCAAATAATCATATTTGAAAAGCTTTTCCCAAGTATTGTGTGTCAGAATCTGAATTAGTAAAGTAACATATCAATACATGTAGTGGAGTACAACATTTGCTTCCAAAATGTAGAAGTGTATTACAATGATAACACTCAGTAAAAGTAACTCACTTGTGTACTGAAGTACAGTACTTAGTAAATGTTTAGTTACTTCCACCTCTGGAGAGCAGCTAAGACCTGACTGAGTTTAGAGTTTTTTTATTGCAGTGGTGACTTTATAACAAACTTTTACTGAGAGCTGGAAGTGTCTTCTTCTCTGCTTTATGAGGCAAAAGTCCACCAGTTAACTGCTATCATGTGAAATAAACAGACATGTGTAACCAGTGGTGTAAAGTAACAAGGTAGATTTAATCAAGTACTGTACTTAAGTACAATTTCGATGGACTTTGTTTGCTACTTCGTACTGCTACCCAACAACAATGCAGAGGTAAATCATGTATGTCTACTTCACTACATGTATTTAATACCTTTAGTTACTTTACAGATCTGGATGAATGATGTGAAATATAATCAAGTCTTAAATCAGACTTTAGTTCCACCTGGAGTAAATTCACCATCTACCCTGCAGTATACAAAGACATTACAACTATAGCTGCACCTTTACCAGCTTTGAGAACACTTTCATGATCAATCATTATAAAACATATATTATATATTATTCTGAAATGGACCAATCTGCGCAATGAGTACTACTACGTATATTTGTATGCTAATACTTTTGTACTTTTACTTGAGGAACATTTTGAATGCAGGACTTTTACTTGTAACAGAGTATTCCTACACTCTGGTACTTCTACTTTTGCCTAAGACCAGAGTACTTCTCCCCCTCTGTGAGTAACAAACCCTGGTCCATAGGAGCATCAGCTGATTGTTTGCACTCTGGCTCACCTCTTTGGTTTTTGCAGCATTCCCTCCGTTAGGAATTCCTTTTCCTTTTCCCGCAGACACATCTGGAATGTCCTCAATCTTCTCTGGCTCGGACATCCTCAAAACTTTCAACACGATTCTCCCTCCCCAAAAAAACGACTTTCCAGAAGTTGTTTTAACGCAAAGAGTTCCCAGTCCTCAGAGTTTGTGTCTCTGCAGGAAATAAGTCCAGTCGTGCCTTCCCTCTCAGTTTGAGTTGTAATCGTCCATCTGTGCGGGAACACATCACATGTTTCCTCTCTTCTGCTCTTCAGAGGGACAGTCTGCCTCCATCAGCTCAGACTGACTGATCTGTGATCGGATCCTCTATTTGAGCGGCTCTAATAAACCAGGGAGCGTGATGCCTTCAGGGACCGGAGGAAATGTGGAGGGGAAAGAGACCGTGACCAGGCCCGGCTCCAGGATAAAATGACTGAGGGGGCTGTTAAAAAATCAGAGGGGGCGATTTTTTTTCACAACAACGAAAAATACTGGCAATGTAATGAATTGACACACCAAGTTTTGTTGCTTCTCACTGCTCTACAATCTCTTTGCTTCTTTATTTGTATTCCGGATTTACCCCTCTCGTTCTGTTCTTTTCCTCTGATCTTTAATAATAGATAGTACATGATTAGATGCCTGCACTTTGGTTAACAGACTAACATTGATTTCCTCAATGTATACATTGACAGGCTCTGTAATTATACCATAACCTTTTCTTCTCTATCCCTTAACTCGTCTTCCTATCAGATTTACTTACCTCAGGTCAGGATTAAAGAAACATTAATCTGGTTGATTTTTTATTTCCAAGATTGAATGTTCAAAACAAGGCCTAAAACCTGGCATTGCATAAGAAAGTGTCTAATATATAAACCAAATGTAATATTGGATAAAACACTACACCAAATGGACAGACAGATTAAAAGTAAAGTCCCCTGGTTTGTCTCTAGAGTCTAACTGCCATGAGAAAAATCAAATCAATGTTCCACAATCCGTCACTAGATGTCGCTCATTGTACCAATACGGTTTATATAATACATAACATATTATTATTATTATTGTTATTATTATTATTATTATTATTATTATTATTATTATTATAGTAAAAGGGCTCGCTTTGGCAACATCCTGATCCATACAGGCAGCCCTAAATAATAACAAGTAACCATCATGTGTGGTGCTATCTGTAGATGTCTGTCTTATTTTTTGTTGATTTCATATTGTTTTCACAGAGCTGTGCAAATGAATTTCCCCCTGGGGACAATACATCTAATCTAAACTACTTTAATATTCAATCCCACACATGACGATTGTTTGTTTGTTTGTAACCTTGATTGGTCCCATTGAGATCATAGATCTCTTTTTCAAGGGAGACCTGCAGCAATTAGGTTCCACATGAAACATAAAACAACATAAAACAATAGAGGATATCATACAACATATTTACAAGCTATTTACATACTTATCAACATTTACAAATACCCATAGTTTCAAAGAGCATTTCACTTAGACTTGCTTTAAAAACATTCAGAGGAATAAAATTGCTCAATATCACGATTGAGAACATACATTCGTAATTTACCTCGTTTAAAGCACTTCGTTCTAACTATGGATTTAGTTGACACTACTAGCCGACTTTCTTTTGTCCAATATTTTGCGGGAAGGTACATTGAATTAGAAGTAGAAGAAGAAGAAGAAGAAGAAGAAGAAGAAGAAGAAGAAGAAGAAGAGGTAAAAGCTTCTTATTATACATCCATGGGTAGAAGAAGAAGAAGAAGAAGAAGAAGTAGAGGTAGAAGAAGAAGAAGTAGAGGTAGAAGAATGAAGAAGTAGAGGTAGAAGAAGAAGAAGTAGAGGTAGAAGAAGAAGAAGTAGAGGTAAAAGAAGAAGAAGTAGAGGTAGAAGAAGAAGAAGTATTAGAAAAAGAAATACGCTAATGCTACAAACAGGCACAACACTGTTACTCTGTTTTTACTGACATGTAACATTTTATTTCACCTTGCTCTATATTTTTTAACGCACATTCCGAAAAAGGGGACTTTGTCCGGAAAACGGGGACGTTTTGGTCCCCCATGCGACTGTGTTTACAGCTAAGCACACATGCTAACATTAATTAAGACTATACAAGCTCACTTGGGGTTGAGGCTTGACTGCCTGCCCACATCTCTGATCTAAACATAGTAACGTGTGATGGGGGAAATAATTATTTAAAGTTATTTAATAATTGTGACATTTATTTAACTTTTCGATGGATGAATGATGCTCAAAGTGAGGGGGCAAATAAGACAACTGAGGGGGCAATGCCCCCTTTTGCCACCTCGTGGCGCCGGGCCCGACCGTGACGTAGTATCAGGGCTGCATGACACTAAAAACTATTTTTTTGCTGTATAATCATTTAACATTTGAAGCTTATTACATCCTTTTTTACATTCAGAGCTAGCCCACTTTTTTGCATTAGAGTCTATCACGAATTCTAATAACATTTTATTCATCTTTTTTTAAAAATATATATTGAATGAGCATCGATGGAGGATGGCCTGAGACCTATGCCTGAGACCAAGGGCGCCGGAAGCGGGGGGGCCAGGGGGCCATTGGCCCCCCCACTTTTCAGCCCTGCCCCACATTTTCGCAGCAGCAGATTTTTTTTTTTTTTTTTCTTTTCAGTCTTTATTTCGAACAGATTCAAAAATAACAAATAAAAAATAACAAATGTGAAAAACAGAATACCGTATTGTTATAATACAGTATTTATCCACATTCATGGTAATATTTGTATATTCAACAAAAAAACAAAAAAAAGTCTTCATATTAATAATAATAAATCATATGTGTCCGAAAGGAGTAGGAGGAAGCAAATGCTTATTAATTCCCACCCCTTACTTGATCAATGATTGTCCTTTAAATCATTATGCAAGTTATTCCTACTTAGATTTACATTTATACATATACAATCATTTCTCGTCTTCAATCACCTTTCTTCATTCTCATATTTTTCCAAAAAAGTGTTTCTGTACATCCTTTTAAACTGAATTATGCTTGTGCTTTGTTTTAACTCCTGCTCCAAACCATTCCATAAAATCACCCCACAGATTGTTAAACTCATACTTCTCAGAGTTGTTCTGACCTTGAGTTGTTTAAAATGTAGATTTCCTCTCAAAGTATACCCACTCTCTCTGTCTACGAACAATGTTTTTAATTTCCTAGGAAGTAGATTATGTCTGGCTCTGTACATGATTTGTGCCGTTTTAAATTTAACCAGATCAATGAACTTCAATATGTGTGACTTCAAAAATAATACATTAGTGTGTTCAAGATATCCAACATTATTGATAACTCTTATAGCCCTTTTTTGTAATGTGCATAACGGCTGTAGGTTGGTTTTGTACGTGTTTCCCCAAATCTCCACACAGTAAATCAGATATGGCAATATTAGTGTGTTATATAGAGTATGCAATGAGTTATAGTCCAGAATGTATCTGGCTTTTCCCAATATTGCGATAGTTTTAGCCAGTTTTGCTTTTACATGAGCGATATGAGGTTTCCAGCTGATTTTGTGGTCTAAAACCACACCAAGGAACTTCATTTCATATACTCTTTCTATGTGTATGTTATCTAGTATTAATTGTATCTGTGGATTTGTTTTAGGTTTTCAACAAATTCAACAAATTGTTGTCTGTTGCTTAAATAATCTCTCACCCAGTTTAATCCCACCCCTCTGATGCCATACCGTTCCAGTTTCATCAGTAAAATATTGTGATGGTGTCAAATGCTTTTTGTAAGTCTATAAATATTCCCACTGCTTGTTTTTTATTGTCCATGCAGTTTGCTATTTCCTCACTTAATTCCATTAGTGCCATAGATGTTGATCTATCTTTCCTGAATCCATATTGACTGTCGTCCAAAAGCTGATGTGTTTCCATGAAACTGTGCCGCGGAAAACTGTACAAATCCCGTTTCAATAATTCCCCTCTACTCTAAAGTCGCATCTAAAACGTGATCTGATCTAGCTGTATATATTTTGTTATTTTTGATTGTTATATTCAATCTCACTAGCTACAGGCATGTTTGAAGCTTGTAAAGGGAAGATGACAGCTCTCACTGGCCACTCTGCTGTTCCTCAGCGCCGCCCCCCCTCCCTCCAGCTGAAATTATGAATGTAAGGTGCTAATCATAGATAACACGGCAGGGTCGGTTACAGTTTGTTTTTATCTGCTTTCAAATAAGCAAAGTCTTGGCTTTCAGAATATTAAACTTGTTTCGGCAAATTCAGATGATAAATACAACTTTGAAGCTTCGGCATAATTACAAGCGGAGAACGGAGTAGCTTAACGTCAAAGCAGGTATAAAAACAGCCGGTGTTTCTTGTGAGTGCAGTAATCCAAACGAAAATATCTTCCCTCCGTAGTATTTTGATCATTTGCTCCGCTAATAATCAATCATGATGATTGATGATGAGAAATGATGGATTCCAGAGAAGAGAAAACTTTAAAGGCCTTTTTCTCAAAATGATGACTCTGTAACAGTCATTATATAATGTGACATATTTTGCTTAATATTTGGAGTACAAAAACAATCCTGATATCATTAGAAAGCTAGGAATCAAAATGTGTCTTCGGGTCAATGCGACTGATTTCGATGGAGCAGCAGGTCACTTTGCATTAGGTAAAATAAAGCAGGCAGACATAACAGGAAGAATATGTACATTTTAACCCAATCAAATAGGACATTGTCACACCATTCAAATGTATCCATGTAAATTACAACCAATAAAAAAGCTTAGATTTGTTTATTTGTTACATTGTTTACTTTATTTGTTACGTTGTTCTGTGTGTGTCAGTCGTTAACCTAGAGATAATATATACACTTGCAAACATGTCAGAAGAACCAGCACAGAAGAAAACTAAATACAGTCAATCTAAACTTAAATTTAACAACTGGAAGGTCACATCCCTGACATCCACATCTCCGGAGCCTGGACCTTCATCAATCATAGAAACAGCGAAGCCAGATGAACCCAAAAGCAGCACCTCTGCGGCCGCAGAAACTGTCAAAACCGCCGCCGCCCCCACCGCCGCCGTCGTTGAACCGAAACAGGCTGGTTCCGACTGCATGGAGGTTTGTTGTCGGGACATTGAGACGGGTAAAGCTGTACAGCTAACTATCGGAAAAAAGGAGACCGCTAGTAGATTATTTGAGCAAAGAGAAGGTACTTCAACGCAGAATGGTACAAAAACAGAGAGTGGTTCATTCTTTGCAAAACCACTAAACGATAGTGATAAATTGCGATGTTAACAACCTCATGATAACCTCATATTTTTTTAACTTAGGATCATACCTGTGTTTAGTCTAGAAAAAGGTAAATGTGTGCATTTTATTATAAAGTTGTGTATATTTACAGACTATTGCAAAATCTAAGAAGCTTATAAACATCAGGTTTAAAACTAAAAGAGCTTTACAAAAAAGTAACACAATTAAAGATGTTTGGAGTTTTATTTGAGTTATTCATTTACATTTTTTGTCTAAGAGATGCTGATTTGAAACCGTTGTTAGGCCTACATACAGTTACGCATTTCCTGTTTCTGCTGGAGAGAGGGGAGTTTGTCCCAAAGCTTGCTGCTGTATTTACACCCTATACTGACAGGAGGGAGCCTCATGTGTCACTCCACGGAGTTCACTCCGTCACGGAGGGTGTGTGTGTAGGTGTAGGGCGTGGTTTGGGATTGGGCCATACACACGCACCTTTTTTGGCCCCCCCACTTCTAAAATGAATCCGGCGCGCCTGCCTGAGACCCACTATTTACAATGCTGTTTCACATTGTTGTGTATGTAGTAAATAAAAGCTTTAAATTCCTCGAAACTGGGAACCAATGAGCATCAATACATATATTTATTTATTTCCTATTTATATATGATTTTCTATTCAATTTTTGCAGCAAACTCTGAGAAGCTGTTTGTCATAGCGTTAGAACTATTAACGAAGCACTTTTATACTAATAAAGGACTGGCTTACCTAAAGCCAGTTGAGTAGCACTTGAAATGTTTGGCTCTATGAAACCTGATGTACTTATATGATTCTGTTTTCTTCAAGGTTGTGTCTTCCTGGTCGAATGTACTTATTGTAAGTCGCTTTGGACAAAAGCGTCAGCTAAATGCAATGTAATGTAATTTAAAACACCTTTTGCTGTATTGTTCCCGCAAGGTGAAACTAATAAATACAACAAAAACGTCTATGCCTTGTCTGGACAATGGATTAATTACCGGCTCTGATCTGCGTAAGATCTGCGTAAGATCTGCTAACTGGTGCCTCAGTGGCCTTTTGAAACGTTGTTGTTGTTGACAAATAGCCACTACAACATCTGTTTTGGAAGTAAGCATCTGGTTGCGGTCAATTCGTTTTTGGGCTAACGTTTGTTTTTCGAACTTTATTTTGAGGCATTGAATGCAGCACAAGGTGTCATGTGATCCATGTGACTCAAAGCAGCTGGATAACGGAAACGGAGAGAGGGAGACATTTAAAGACCAAAAACACTGAATGGAAATGTGGACGGTATTCATTTACACAATAATACGAGTATCTGTGTCTGAACAAATGTGAAGAATAAATAATAAAGGACAGCCATTGATTGGACAGTGAAGGTGCAGAGCATGCAAACGATTACCTACACGTCACAATGGACACGTTCAGGACCCTGTAAACTCATCTGGTTCTGTTGAAATGAAACACTTGAATGTCTCTGCTTCTGAATGAAGCCCATCTTTAAAAAAAAAACGTTTTGCAGTTACATTTATTCTAATTGAATATGACTCAGGAAAAGTATTCTTACTTGTGTGTCACTGTGAAAGTCATTTTTTCCTTTTGTATTACCACCACGTAAAGAGGCAGTGTGCAGGATTTAGTGGCATCTAGTGTTGTGATTTCAGCATTGCAACACTGCAACTGAATACTCTCATGCATTTTGGGTTTTTATATTGTAGTATTTGTGAGGATCTACAGCCCCCTGCTGGTCACTCTGAAATCATCATAACCAATGGTTCCCAACCTTTTTCTTTAAAAGTCCCCCCACACATACCTGTCAGATGCATCCTGGGACATCTTCTTTACATCCATCTGTCCAAACTTGATGTCATTGAACACTTATATATTGTATTTACACTTGTATGCAATATAGTTACAGTATACAATCACAAATATCCCTGTTTAAGTGTGTGTGTTTGTGCAAATGTACACTTTAATTATAATGGCAGAAGATAGGGTAGATACCATAATTCAACCATTTATCCATTTTAACTTTATTTCTTATTGCTTGCCTACTTGTCATGCACTCACACACATATGTCTCGTTAAGAATATTACAACAAACTATACAACACACTGCAGCAAAGGGGAAAACCCCCAAAAGCAAAACAATACTTATTTATTATACATATACTAATTGGATTATTTCCTGCACTTTATTTTGTTATTAGTGTATGTAAGTATGAATGCTGCGTGTCTTTGTTGTATGTTGTCTATTCTGAATGTTTTGATGGCACCTTAAAATGAGTAGCTTTACTCTTCTCATTGTACTTGTATAAGGACAATACATTTTACTAGTTTAGTCTAATCTAATCTACTCCAATAAAAACTTCCAGACAACCAAGACATTTCAAACGTTGTGATTTATTGTGGTTTAAATGTAGTCACGTGAAAAGGTATATTGAACACAAAAACAAAATGTGATTTGCATCACCCTGCAGTCACCAGAATAATACTCACTTTATTATTTTAAAATGTCAGATTTCACCAATATATAATATATATATAGAGAAGTTGTAATCCATCTTTGGTTCATTGGAGCTTTCAGGCATAATGGCTGATCATTTGATGCTTACATTCAAATTATACATAAAGTATAAATGTCCTTAGATGTTATTAATATGCAACAAAGTGATGGGATAGAAAATAAACACCAAACACACAGAACAAAAATATTCAAAATCTTAAATCTTGAATACAACTTCATATTAAATGTTGAAGTGAAGAGGATGAACACATTTGGATGATTACTTCAAACTATACAATATTACATATAAAAGGCAGAAATCACAAAATTAAACCCTAAACGCATTTTTTAATCCTTAAATTTGAATATAAGCATTGAAGCATATTTCCTCTGCAGATACATTAGCAGCAAACAGCGTGGAGGAACTTAACACTTTATATAAAATGATTTCATTTGAGCTTCAGCTGATCTGATAAAGTATCTGAATAAACCATCAAAAAGTAAAATATACACTGAAGTACGAGGAGATATTTAATTTATAATAAACTAATATATTTTATTCTAACAATCATCTCAAAACTATTTTATATTTATTTATTCTATAAAATAATTAAAACTGTGTATTTCTCTTATATAGTGACTCTTTAAATAAAGTGCAATTTAAATGTTATCAGTCAGAAATAAGGCAAGCTGAAACAAATAATGTTTATGATCAATATAAGGTGCCAAAATAAAATCTGAATTATATAGTTTACAGTTGAGAGATTTCATAAACAATATCTAGTATGAAGGCTTTTTATATATTCTAGTTAATAGTACGATCAAGACATGTTCAAAGTGTCATGGGTTGACCCAAGTTATAATTTGGCAGTATATAAATTAGGTTGACTTTTATTATTAATAATTCTCTTTGTAAACATACTGCTGAATATTCGGTCCGGAAAAAAACCACATTTGTAATTTGGAAATAATGAATCTGTGAAACTCTTTGAGGCAAATTCAGTGATTTTCCAGCATATCTTTGAATTTCTACATTTATAAAAACATTATTTTGTTTGCTTATCTCTAACATACTGTCACAGTGGAGTGGCAACATGATAAATGTCTGAATATCATATATTTACTTCCACATTTAGCTAAATATTATTTGTTTTCTACTCGTATAGAGTCAGATTGATACCACTCTCATGTCTGTATGGTATATCCAACATTAGACCAAAGTTAATCCAACCTTTAAGCTAACATTAAGCTATAAATTAAGCTATAAATTAAGCTAACATTAAGCTAACCTTTGACTAATGTTAAGCTAACATTAAACTGAGAATAAGCTAACATTAAGCTAAGAATAAGATAATGTTACGCTAACATTAGGCCAAGATTAAGCTAAGAATAAGCTAACATTAAGCTAACGTTAAGCTAACATTATTATCATCATTTTTCAGTATGAAGGTTTGTTCGTGTCACTGCTGCACTACTAAACATACATTTTGAGGTACTATCAATGTGGTTCTGCTTTTGAAGACTTACTGTATCTCCTACAGCAATACCGTGACAATGTAATATTGCTTTACTATATTCTGTTGAACCACAAAGAAGGTAAAGGGTCATAATCAGAAAATCCAGATATCATCTTGTCCTCAAACATTATTAAGATTCTATCAGTGAATCCTGGATTAGAAAGACTGCTAAGGCATGCAACCTTTCTTCCTTACATTTATCTCCTAAAAGATTTGTTCATTGTGTTTTTTTTTAAATACAACTTCCTGATTCCAAACATGACGTGGCTGACTGAAAAGTCAACTTAACCTGTTCTAAGAAAGATAAACTGCAGGTTTCCAGAAAAGGTTTCTGAAAGTAGGCTGATGTGGTGTTTGAATGTCTGATTGGTAATCACTCAGGGATGTTTAAAACCAGTGAGAAAAGTTAGTTTTACAAAATGAAACTCACAATGAACTTCTGATATGGTTATGACCTCAGCTCAGATGCTAACATCCAAAACTACATATCTCCTAACTCTTTTTATCCTTAGATCAACTAGTGCCAATGAAGAACAAGCCTATTCTAAAACTGTTAAATGCTGGCCTATGGTACTTGTAGTTTTCTTGAGAACCACCCATATAAAATTCACACTCCACATTGCACTTCCTCGTGTCCTGAGCAAACCGAGCCATTCACCTCGTCCAACGTGTCTATTGCATTGACTTTGTGTGTAATTGCGAGCAAAAATGTGGCTTCTTGTTTGGTGTGAACACAGTTAGTAGATCCAGCAACCATTTAACATTCCTAAATCCAGCGTTTATGCAACTTTAGCCTACCCAGCATCCATATCGTTCGTATATTCAGCAACCAGCAACACAAGTCAAAACAGTAGTAAATGAGCCGCGGTCTGCACACGATATCATATGGTCGACTCAATCTGAAAAGCCATACAAAGTTAAACTATATATATTGCGTGTCAAAATTGCACATTTTTAATTCAACTTATGTCTATATAAATATGTTTTTTTTTTTGTTCAATGGTAGTGCAAATGTCAAAAAACGAAATGTCCCCGTGGGATTAATAAAGTATGTTGATTGATGCACAACACTTCTATAAATTATTAAATGCTGTTGTCCACCAACCTTAGTTTTAAAAAGGTTTGGGTGTACAAACAGTGAATGAATCCTTTAATAATCACACCATTTCCATCATATCCATGAAACGTGGTAAGGAAATCCATCTTTATGCTCTTAAAGGCTTTTGTTTAGGAGGATGACGATCATGGTGGAAATAGTTCATGACCCCAGGCAGTAGATAAACATTTAGACCCTCACCTGAACACTAAACCTGAAGGAGAGAAAAGTGATTAAAGAAGATTTCCAGCAGTGATGATGACGATTGATCTCTATTTGAAAACAAAGCTCAGTTGAAGTGGTTCATGTGATTTGCTGGTGAACACATGTATACGTGTATCAACTTCACAAGCCGTGAATTGCAACCTTCACATCTAAAAATACCAACCAAATCAAACATTTGATTCATTTCCCCTCCTGGAGCCTTGTTGACTTCCCTCCTGCAAATCACAAAACCGATATTCTCTGAGCGTTGTCTTCGAATGTATGAAGAGTCTGGCAGGAGACACAACAGAAAGGAAAAGTAGAACCAAGTTAGGAGAAACCTGATGAAATCCAGCGTCCATTTTCACAGCAGTCTGGGCTTTAATGGGTTGCCCCTGACCGAGGAAAAGGCCCCGATGTGGGTGATGAGGTTGGGCTCCACGCTGTGAGCCCTTTCCCCGGGGATCGTCCTCGCCATCTGATACAGAACAATGTCTTTGGCGTTCCCCTTGACGCAGAACGAGCCGTCCAGATACTCCGCCGCCCTGAGCGAGGAGTTTCCGGGGAAGAGCATGGCCGGCGTGCAGCACTCTGTGGCCGGGGAGACGGCGTAGAGCTGTGGGGAAAACCTCCGAACCTCCAGCAGGTAGTGCCGCCCCAGAAGCTCTATGGCAGCCATGAAGTAGAGGGTGAAGAAGAGGAGATGGGTGACCGATAGCGTGAAGGAGAAGGAGCAGGGGTTCCAGTAAGAAAAGCTGAGGAGAAGAGCCGTCGCTCCAACAAGTCCGAGTCCAACCCACTCCAGGATGCGGTAAGGCTCGGGGTTCCAGTATCGCTGCAGCCTCTCCGGGTGATACAGCTTCACGTAGAGAGTCTGGAAGGCAAACGTACGGGACAGCAGGTGCTTTACGACGGTGAAGAAGTCCTGTTTGGGCAAAGCGTCGTCCTCCAGGACCACTATGTTCTTGGGCTGCACCAGCTCCCATCCCTTGCGGAGACAAAACACGTAGTCCCTCTTCTCCCTCTCGAAGGTGTTGACTGAATCCCTGTTCCTCCGCTTCTCCAGAGGGGAACGCCGGATCACCTTGAAGTAGTCCTCGAGAATCTTGGCATCTTGGTTTTCCTGTGGACCGCTTTCCACGTCGCAGACCAACACCTCTGCACACCGCTGCGATCCACAGCTTACCAGAAGGCCGCTCATCTGTCGCATCACCTGCAGCAGGTAGTGGAAGTCCCGCCCCTCATTTCGTTGCACTGAAACTACGATAACCAGCAGCTCGGGGTTCTGGGCGATGTCGTTGAACCTGGACGATGCTGTGGTGGAAGTGCTCTGCCAGAACTGAAGCGCGTCCTGGCCTCGGACAAGGCCTTCGTGCAGGACCTCCTCACTCATGGAGTCCAGGTACATAGTCTTGATGAAGTAGTAAGAGTAAAGCAGGCGATGGCAGCACAAAGGGAGGATGACGCAAAACGTGATGACGGACAGGACCAGGGCTTGAGTGACGGTGTTGGACCATCGCAAGTGTTGACTGAACAACGTTTTCCATCGAGGCATTGATGTAATATGCGGCTGGAAGCACACAAATGAAAAGAAGAGGTTCAGGTCAACATGTGCGTCATCCCAACAGGAAGCTTGCTTTAGAAAAACCCTCAGCAGTGAAACCTGATGAACCTGATCAGCTGTTGGCACGTCTTCTTGTAAATATAGATGTGAGTTTCAGCTCAGCGTTGGATCCCGTGCCTCAGCTCTGGTGTCTGTAGAAAGAGAAAAAAGGACGTTTTCTCAGTAATTGTTATCAACTGATGTTAATTTGCAGTAAACAAGGAAACCCACAGCCCCAGGCTACAGATCAAAATCATATCCCGTGGAAAATAATAACCCTGTCTTTCATAACCATTTTCATACTTTCTTATGTGGATTTTGGATATATTCTATAATAATAACTTTATCTATAAAGCAAGCAAATACAAAAACGGATGTAAAAACAATCATATGGTTGACAGGACATTGTTTTACTGATATTCAATCACAACAATGGTTACGTGAAAGACATGCAGACTGGCATACAACATTTGTCAGTAGCAAACAACAACATCAGGTGACATAGCAAACCAACAAGAGCAGCGTACACAAGCAGAAAGACAAGCAATACAAAACAGAAACAGCTAACAAGAACATGCATAGAACCACTTTAACTCGCAGACAGACAGACGTTAGATAACTTCAGTGGTTAGGGGAGCTGCATCAACAAGAATGGCCATAATAGAGTTCTTAAAGGCTGACTTGGGGATAAAAACGTCTAGTTTCAGTATTTTTTGCAGATTGTTCAAGTTGTGGCTGCAGCAGACCAGGGAGAGGACCGACTGAATACTGTACTTGTTTTGGGAACTTTCCACAGGATACGGAGAGCAGATTGGGGGTTGTAAGTAGAAGATTTAGTTTGAAACAAGTAAAAAAGGAAGGGGGAGGGGAGGGGAGGGGAATGCCAAACCAAGGAGTTTTTTTTAAAGGGGCCGTATACTATGCTCATTTTCAGACAGGCCGTGAAACAAATGAGGGGGGAGGGAACACAGACATGTTAGCCTCTGCAGGCTATTTAAATGCACACACATCTACATAACACACTACAGGAAAGGGATAACCCCAAAAGCATAATAGGGCTAATTTAGTAAGCATTAATATTTTCATAAAATGAATATTACGTGTTGTAAAGATGGCCAGATAACGGAGGAATAAAGACGGTAGTGGTGTGATTTCAATGGAGCTTTTTTTGGATTTAAATAAACAAAATATAACAGCTTCAAAGCCGTTTTATACAAGTGTGTTTTGAATATGTTTTGCATTAATTCAGCAAGCCTGATTTCCTCAGACAGGGCGTTTCCAAAGTCTTGAAGCTCCAACAAAAAGTGCACAGTTGTTAGCTTACGTTTTTAGCCGTGACTTTGGAATGAACAACAGGATATTGCCAGATAAGGAGATGCTAACCCAGATAGGTAATAATTAAAATCTAAAATACACAGGAAGCAAAGTAAAGTACAGTAGCTTAATTAGGTGTAATTTGGTCACATGTTTTCAGAGTTAAGTTCTGAGCTGCAGCATTTTATGTGAAAAGAGACGTGTGTGCAGGGAGTGGCAATAGTTGAGACGTGTTGAAACAAAAGCGTAATCAACTTTCTCAAGATTGGAGAATGACACATATATTGGATTTGGTGATATTCCAAAACTGACAAAAACAGGATTAATGGAGTTAACATAAAATGGAAGTACAGTCTTAATATTAAAAAACATGTCATGTATATTTTATCACATAAAGCTACAATAATAAACATGGCAGCTTAGATATGTCATGGAACCACCACGAATAGTTGGGGGTTTAATGCCTTGTTTACAGGCATCTTTGCAGCTACACAATAGGTAGACTCTCCTTTAGACTGTTTTATGTATTTCTGGTTAGACTTCTTCGTCACAGTAGCCTTTGCACAAAGACAAGAACAATGTCAACAATTGGAAAATAATCTCCTCAGTCAGTTTGAAAAGGGGGAGGAATTACACCACAACTATTCTGTCATTCATATGAGTATGTGCTTAAGATAAGAGGGTATTTATGCTCCCAGCCCCAGGGTGCTATGTTTCCTATCCTAATAGGTATTCCCCAGGGCTAACATGTTGAAATCACCTATAGGATATAGCATTAAGGTTTGAAGGCCATGAGCAAGATAGTATTTCTTGACTTTAAACATTGGTATCCCTACAGTCGCTGAATGGATCATTTTACTATTGAAGCTGCATTTACAACATCCATGTCCTTGTTGAACCTATTTTACAAGTCTCTTAAAAATGTGGACCCTGTGAACACATCCCTCCCTTAAGATAAAAACATGTTAACATGTCCTTTAAAGGGGACAGACATAAGGGTTTTAAACCTATAAATGATCTAACTCTTAAGAATCTGTGCCCTCCAGCTATTTCACACATACCTACCTTTACAGTCTGTTTATTATAAGGTATTTAATTTCTTTTAAAGCCACAAGTACGCTACATTAAGCTGACGCGTGTTTCTGAATAAACAACAACAATGAAAACGGACGACAGCATAATGCTAATGAATCACCACATTAATCCTACCACCGACTATCACATTAAACACCTGAATGGCGAGTTATATTAGATCAGACAGTTAATTTTTATTAGGACGTTTCCGGGTGTCCACAATGTTAGATAAAAGACCACCGTCCTGCTGAATAAACTCTGACATAAGAAAGGGGGTTTGGCAACAGCATAGCAGATATACACACATACATTCTGGTGAAACAATGTGAAGTGTAATGTAGTATTTCAGGAGATAATAACAGGAAAAGTAGACTCACGGTGAGTTGGAAGTAGCTGCTGTTCGCTGGCCGCTGCCATGTCTCAGGTACGGTAGTAGAGGCGCACGTCAAATACCGTAAAGCAGCGGAGACTGGCGCACATATTTGCGGCATCTGACCAGCGGGGGGCACTGCAGCACCTTCACTTTCACAGGCTTCCAAACTTTTTTCACCGAGGGCCACATACAGAAAAATATACGAAGGGCTGTGCCACTCCCTAGAGGTATATTGCCTCATAAGTTCCGTTATAAGTTGGAAAAATCAATCCAATGTAGGTAAATTATTCTTGATATTTGAGAAAAACGGCCTACATCACAGCTCTCCATAGGGTTTCATTTATTTTGTTAGCAGCTCATTCCTTAAATCAGAAGCTTCAGATTGCCTATAATAAGAGGAAATATGAAGGGTATATTTCAAGGTTGTTATGAAAATAAGTTATTGGGCTTTTTTATTATCAACTTAGATTTGTTAGAACATGTTTTCAACTTAAATTGACTGAAGTTAATTATACTTAAGTCATTATACTTTTGGAATTTGCTGAGGGCCGATTTTGAGGGCCACATTTTGATCCCCGGGCCGTAGTTTGGACACCCCTGCTTTATTGTCATATGCTCAGGAGCTAGTGCAGATATGGCAATGCAAAACTGAAGTCCCAGACTCCTCCAACAATGCAACATAGTATATATATATATATATATATATATATATATATATATATATATATATATATATATATATATAAGACTTAAAACAATAAAACAAAGGTAAAAATTAAAATAAAATAGAAATAGTGCAAGAGAGTAGTGTTAGGGAAACTTCTGCAGCAATGGAGAGTCAGGACTCAGAGAGACACGAGGAGAGTTGGAGCTTTGATGTCAAACACGGATCTTTAATACAAGCATCGGCCGGAGAAATTCACAAGTCACACAGTCAAAGGTTCTGACTGCACGGGTGGGTTGCCATGTCAAATCTGCCCAGTATCTCTCTCGATAGCCCATTTAACTAGTTTACAGAGAGTTAAACCACATATTGGGGGATGGGGCGTTAACACCTGCACTGAATCACTTATCTGACTCTCAGGCTCTGTGACCGAGAGTTGACCGGTCATAAAACTGAGACTAAGTGCTGGAGCACATGTGAAATTAATGCAGATTAAGTAAACTATAAAGAGTAATATATAGTCAGAATTCCAATAAGCTGATAAGATAAAGAGGCAGAAAACATTACATTACATTACATTGCATTTAGCTGACGCTTTTATCCAAAGCGACTTACAATAAGTACATTCGACCAGGAAGACACAACCTTGACATTAGTGAGTTATTATTCATGCTGGAAATAAAAGTAGGTGCATTTACTCAGATACTGTACTTAAGGTGCACCATGAGGTACTTGTACTATACTTGAGTATTTCAATTTCATGCTACTTCTTATTTTTTACGTCACTTAAGTTTTTTTACTTTCCAAATTCAGGTTATTAATAAAAATGATTATTATTTTTGTTATTATTACTATTATTATATATGAAACTATAGGAGTATATAAACTTAGCTAAAATGAATTCAAACTTTACAGCTGCCAGCCTGCAACATTAAATATATATTATATTATTCCCATTGTAAAGTTACATAGCTTTAAGTGGTACACATATTTTTGCAATGCCTTAAAAATAGTCCTAAATATACAGATACATTCACATACAGGGCTTTATCAACATTATATCTTTACAAGCTCAATGATTTGACTACATTTTTGTTATCTGTACAATAATTGTTTAGTTTAATTTGAATAATAGTTGTAACATAATTATATATTAAGCATAGTCACAGAAATACAGAGGACATGTTTGTCTTTATCAGAAGTTTCATCTGTGGTTTTCACGTCAGAGTGAAGTTAACCAGCGTCAGACATCCTTCAGATCAGATCTGATATTCTGAAACAGCTCAGAGACAGATTGACCTCCTCAGACACAATAATTAGAAGACTTCACCATTAAAACCAATACACGAGAGGCACAAATGATTATAATGTGTTAATTAAAAGCTTTTAATAATTCCAGCATGGTAAAAAGCTATACATTATTAAAATACATGACTATTATCCAACATAAATACAATACAATGTGATTAAAAAATGGGAACACATTTTAAAACTTAAATACAATACAATTATTATAAATATGTTCAATTCAAATACCTTAATATTTGACAATATACACTTTTTTAGTTGTTGTTGCTATAAATGCAAATAACGTTTTTACTGGCCTTCAAAGTAACGCTGGAAAAGTTCATAAAAATGACAAAACAAACTTTATTATTTTTATTTTTCACATTCAGGGAGGTATTTTTTTTCTCCAAAATAATGAACTGTTTGGTCTCAACATTATGAGAGGGATGGAAGATGTCAGGTCTCTGTTGCGTATTTATCGTCCTTAATAAATTACAAACACGTATGTAAATATTTAAAAATAACTTTTTGGAAACACCTTTTGATTCCTTGCCAACGTTAAGTCTTGTTTCCTGACTGCAGTATTTGTGGTACTCTTAGTGAAAAGCAACCTGTTCACCTGGATCTCTTCAGCTCATAACTCTGAACACATTCCAATATGAAACAGCAAATCATAGTGACTGAATACATTCTGTAAAACAAGATGATCCAAACTGAACTGTTCACACGTTCCTCACAATAAAAATAGCTCTCATAGCTCACGTCTCTTTTTGAACTGCAGCCAGACACGCAGGCAGTTTCCTCACAGAGGCGTTTCAGCCCATCCGTCTTTGTCAGCTTTAACCGATCCACACCTGTCAGGTCTGTTTACTGCAAACTGCTAAATAAAACCTGCTTTAACTCACCCTAAAGTCCCATTTAATTTAAGACACTTCACCCGAATTTGCTCCTGTGGGTATTGTCCACAGTACATGTATAATATCAATGTGTTCTTGTAAAAGCGCCTCGATGACTTTGAGGTGTGAAGATGGGTGGTGTGGCCCGCCAGCGCTGCGTCTGTAAAGCCGTTGTGTCCTTGGGCAAGACACTTCACCTGAACTTGCTCCTGTGGGTATTGTCCACAGTAGACGACCATTACATGTATGTATGATCTGTATGTGTAATGTGTATTTGTAAAGTGCTTTGAGAGTAATTGATAAAGCGCTATAATAAATATAAGGATTATCATTATTTTTATTATTTACTGAATCACTAAAACAACATGAACGGACTCAAATACATTGCACATCAATTGAAAGTAAAATAACAGAGATACTGTGAAATATATCTATAAAGCATCTCGAGTACACAATATAAATATACAGAATAAGCACAATATAACAGACCAACAGAGGGGGGAAGGAGTGGAGTACAAATAATTCGTTACTTAAGTACATTTCTCTGGTATCAGTACTTTACTCTACTACTTATTTTTCTGACGACTTTCTACTTTTACTTCTTACATTTTGAACACAAATACCTGTACTTTCTACTTCTTACATGTTGAACACAAATACCTGTACTTTCTACTTCTTACATGTTGAACACAAATACCTGTACTTTCTACTTCTTACATGTTGAACACAAATACCTGTACTTTCTACTTCTTACATGTTGAACACAAATACCTGTACTTTCTACTTCTTACATTTTGAACACAAATACCTGTACTTTCTACTTCTTACATTTTGAACACAAATACCTGTACTTTCTACTTCTTACATTTTGAACACAAATATCTGTACTTTCTACTTCTTACATGTTGAACCCAAATACCTGTACTTTCTACTTCTTACATGTTGAACTCAAATACCTGTACTTTCTACTTCTCTCATTTTCCAAACAGCTGGTTCCTTTAGTTTGAATGTGTGTTTGGTGGCGTGATCATTATTATTTAGAGTCATTGCGTGCCTATTGATTTGAACACGATGCGTGTATCCATCATTTCCTGGTCTTCTCTAAAGAAGAGGGACCAATGGAAACGTTGTCATGAAGCTTAGCGCAAGTTCAAGAAGGAAGACCATACCCCTGGTGTTACACGTCACTGCAAGCTCTTCTCCCATTAAGTAATCAGGGGCGGGTACTCCCCAGCTAGCAATCATTGCACCTGCTAAACCCTTTAAATCTGCTCTTCCCTCTCTGTCAGTTGTCATTTCAGGTGTCAACGCACAACTCGCCTCCACCCCTTCGCCTCCTGTCTCCTAATTCAGGGCCAAGCTAATCCTTCTTCCTCCAAACCAGACCGAACCATTATCACCACCACCAGTGTCTAGACCCCGGGGGGTTCATCGGAGCGGTTTTCCCCTCCTGAATGATATCCTACAAACCGGGGCCTAATCTCCAAACATCAGTTGATTCATTGTTGTAATCTGTCAATCATAATTTTCTATACCACGTGTCCGGTATTAAACATGTATTTCATACATCACGTCTCTCATGATTGAAATGTTGCCGTTGTTCAGCATGGAAACATTAATTAGCTAACAATGACATTATTGTTCTATTAATATAAAGGGAGGTCAGGTACTCTTTAAAACAGCTGGTAGCTATGGGTACTTTTTACTTAAGTACATTTCAAAGCTCATACTTCTTTACTTTGACTTGAGTAAAGAAGTTTAGTCAGTACTTCTACTTTTACCAGAGTATTTTTAAACACGAGTATCTGAACGTCTACTTGAGGAAAGGATGTGTGTACTTTTGCCATCTATGCAGACCAACATACTACTGACACGATGTAATATAGGACAGTGTTATGTTTAATTGAATACATTTGTATCTTAAAGGTCCCATGTCATGCTTTTCCCGGTTATTACCCGTCCCCTTGTGTGTTATGAAGGTTTTTATGCATGTAAATGGTGTGCAGAGTCAAAACCCTCAAAGTACACCCTGTAGCGAGTAAAACTCTAACACAGAAAATACCTCCCCAAAATGCCTCGTTGGAGATACGTCATTGTCCATTTGATTCTTCCGGGTACGCATGATGTCATGCTGATCTCTCCTCCCTGGCTGCAGGCTGATAACAGACAGTTGGGATCGCGGCGAAATTCTCTCTGCAGACCCATTCTCTCTGCAGACCCATTCTCACAGCGTTTATCAACCTTTTTCTTACTCAATATCAAGCCACACTTATTGTTTTTACTTCGGCTGTGACTTTGTGTGTGACAGGATGAGTTTGGCTGTGTTTGGCTGTGTATCGCTAAACAAGGAAATCATACCTCCACGGAGCTCAGCTCGATTCACAACGTCCCGACCAATCAGAGCACACTGTGCTCACAGGGAGGGTGGGGGCTGGAGCTATTGGAGCTACAACGAGTCGTTAAAGGCAGAGAGTGGCATTCAGTGAATACACGTAGTTTACAGAGATGCTGTATGAGAAACCAATGTGAGTTTGGAAAATTGCACAATATAAATCTAATCTAGTAGACCTCAACAATGGAATTATGATCAGTGGAAATGGCCATGACATGGGACCTTTAAAGTAATACTTCACCCACAAAATGACTATTTGTCTATCAATTACTTTTTATTCCTGAAGGAAATGTTTTTTTCCACTTTACGGTGAACAAAACATCCAAAACTGTAGAAAAGTCTTGATTCATTAAAGTAAAGGCTTCCTTTAACAGCAACACTTAAAACAAAACTTCTGTTTACAAAATGTCACACAACTCGTCAACTTAGAAGGTCAATTAACAAACTCATTTAATATTTGTGATGGTCACTGTTATTATTTCATCCACATATTTTAGCATCTACTGTCTTTTTATGGTTGGATTGTGTTGTTTGTTGCCCTTTTTTTGTAGTACTTTCTTCAGTATTTGGAGCTGCATCTCTTGTGTGAAAAGTGATGTGAATAAAGTGTATTATTATTATTATATCTCTTTGTCCAATATACTGAGTCAATAAACAACATTTTCAGGAAATTAATAAGTATCTTTAGGTTTATTATAACAAATTCGTTCAGGTAAATAAAACATATCCCCCACAAAATGACAATTACTACATGAGTTGCTCAGCCTGTATGACCTTGGATTCTTCCTGAACTGTAGTGGAGTATAGTCTAAAGTGGCAGGAAATTGAAATACTTAACTTAAGTACAGCTCTTAAGTATATGTGCTTACATATTCAGTGCGTTATAATAAAGTATTCAGCGCTGCGCTCTGCTGATGGAGCTGGAGATTAGACACCTGACAACACCATCAGCCGCAGGACAAAAGAGAGACGGAGGAATTTATAGCGGCTCGGGATGCATCACTCTGGAAGCTTAGCACATAAAGCCTCCGATACATATTTTAAAACATGTATTGTTTATTTGGGTCACCATAAACTGTTACCTCGACCAGTGGTTCTCAAATGGGGGTACGCGGACCCCTAGGGGTACGTTGCATTTGCAGTACTGCAGGGGGTACGTGAGATGTATTTTATGTTAATGAAAAAAACAACATAAGTAATGCATTTAAACAAACTACTAATAGTAGATTAATTACTTTATTCAAAAGTTTACAGTAATTCTGGATAATAAAATGGGAACAATAAACGGGGTGCTCTCTTTTCCTCTCCCTCTCCTGACAGCCCGTCAGTCTCGTGCAGCTCGCTGAACCAGTAATAAGTGACCCGACAGTAAAGAATAAATATATGTATAACTAGTATAGCTTGTTCCAGAGTAGATAAACAAGCTAAGTGTGTTAGGTCTAACTCTTAGTGTATTTAATTTTGCTCCACTCAACGGTCCGTCACAGCGGCGGAGCTGTGATCATGCAGAGCTGCGTGTTCTCTGTCAGCAGCAGCTGATCTGATCTCTCTCTCGCGTCCGGTTATAGATCTAGCTAGTTCTAGTTAATGATATGACTGCCTGCTTATCAAAGGACACCTAAACAATAAGCGTTGCTTGGCAACGGCTTGTGGCCGCAAAGTATAGCGCAGCATTATGCATATGTTTATATGAGGAATGATGGGTCAAAATCCCATGCTCATAAAATGCTCATATATTTTTTTATCCATACCCCACGCCCCAAAATAAATGAATAAATAGATATACCAATTTTGGGAAAAGTAAGGAAGTTTGAGCAGTGTGGGTTTTATATGAACAGAGTTACACATATTTCAAAATGCAGAGTGTAATAACTGTTTGCCTCCCTGTCAGAATGACAAAGATCCTCAGTGAAGCACAAGCCCATGTTTCTCACTACATTGTAAATACAACTTATTACAAAGATCAGTTCAATGCAACTAATGTCATCTTAGTGTTATTGCATGATGTTAAAATTGGTTGGCCATGAATTTAGTGATGGATTGTAAACATTTGAAATGTAGCATTTAAGTGTTTCTCAGTTACAAGGTTGTTGTTTTAATAAATCAGACACCGATGGTGCAGCGCTGTACTGTACCTCTTTATATAGGCATTTTTCCTTAACAAATTGTTTTTGCGCAGATCAGGGGGTACTTGGCTGAATTTTCTTTTCAAAGGGGGTACATTAATGAAAAAAGTTTGAGAACCACTGACCTAGACAACACATCTTAGTCTGACTCCTCTTTTTTTGACTGATTTCTGTTGAAGTCGCATTTTGTGTTTTCATTTGTGTTTGTTTGTTTCTATGCTTGTATTAAACATTTGAAAACTTTTTTAAGTACATTTAATAAATCCATAGTATTATTATTATTATTATGACTATTATTGATATTTCTGAATATTTTTTTTTAACCTCCACTTTGGTTCTTTGTCTAGCAGAAGAGCTGCTACATCAGACTGGCTTTTCCTTTTCAATTATTATTTCTGTTGAAAGAAAACATCAAATATTGGTTTAATTTTCTCATTCAACTGGAGACACTGCATTATATTGTGTAATGAAACAAAAATAAGAGTCAACAAGTACGTTAGCAAGACTTTTCTTCGACACAGTGATACTTGAGCTAAATGCTAATGTTAACATGCTAACATGCTCAAAATGACAATGCCAAAAGGTTTAATGTTTACCATGTACACTAACTTTGTAGATTGGAGAGCAGCAAAGAAGAGATACTCCTCAGGAGTGTCGACTCTTCTCCATCAGGAGTACGTTTTCCGGACCGGAGGATCCGATGACAGCGACAGGAAACCAGATCCCGCTTGTCGATTATCAGAGGTGTTAGTCGACATCTCGCCTGACAAACGAGATGTTTGTTGTTGCCATGGATCCGTTGTTTACAGCCTGAGGTGTGAAAGGCTCCAGGGTCACAAACTGTATTGAGATCAAATGTTACCGCATGATAAATATCAAGGTATCTTATATTTCAGCCTTTTCTATAATAAGTTGGACACTATTGGCAGGGGCGGTTCTGGGGGGGGGGGGGGGGGCAACAGGGGCCAGTGCCCAGGGACCCCCCTGTGACCCCCCTCCAAGAAAAGGTTAAAATATTACGATTTATTAGAACTAAATCTAATCAGGGACCCGGATGTAAAGTGGAGATTAAACTGTTCATTACCTTATATAAAAGCAAATGTTTTTTTAATTAAATTGTCACTTGAAGTTACTAAAACAAATACTCTAAATGAAAAAAAATACTGAAACAAAGGACTATAACTTAAATTTACTAAAACAAATCTTTTACAAAAACAGATACCAATTACTGTATTTTATGTTTATACAATTACTTTATACTGTCTTTGTCTTTTTTAACCCGCTTTTGTGTGCCCCTCCCAGACCCGGCGTCATGGGCGGGCCCCATGGGGCCGGGCCCGCCCATCCAGGATTTGGGCCCGCTGTTTAAATCAGGGCTGAATACAACATTTTAATTGTTTTATTATTATGTTCAGTGGCGGCGCCAGGGTATACTGGGGTAGGCTACAGCCATACCAAGAAATGGCTTAGCCCCACCATGAAAAATGATGTTAAAGTAAGCTAAATAAAGTCCGCCAACTCGCGCGGAGTTAATTGCACAGACAGCAGTCCAGTTAGTAAGATTGATTTCAGTAGCCACTTGTCTGGAAATACCGAAGACTAGAAACGGTTTTGAAAACTTTTGTCACGTAGTGATCGTCTTCACAATAGAACATCTTTGATAATGTCTTCTGGCCAATCAGAATGAAGATAACGGCGTTGTGTTGTTGCAGGAAGTCCCGACGGAGAATACTTTTGCTGTAGTACAGGTATATACATCGATACAACATTACGTGTTGATAGAAATCAACATGTAATGAAATAAGACCCCACGGTTTGATGATTGATAGGTGTGTGGGCTGTCTTTCATTTTGACACACAGAACAATGGGGGCTACCCTTATCCACAATGTAAAGTAATTCACACAGCCTCTTCCCTCTTCAGTGAGGAACAGCAGGTTCAGCTTTCAGAACAAAGTAGGCTAACAGAAAACTAAAATGGCATTCATTTTTTTAAATATGGCGTGTAGTAATAGATGTATTTATTTTTCTTCTCAAGAGAGTACCAGAATGTGTATTTTATGTTAGTATTTCAAAATAGCTCCTGGGGGACAATCCCCCCAGACCCCCCGGGGCTGCAGGGTTGGGTTTTCAGCATGTCAACTCTTTCACTTGTGGGGAAATTGCAGGATTGACACAGCGTTACAAATGTGCCACAAAACCAACCAATGGATGTATATAAGACCGTCAACAGCCTAAACCCCTCTGTTTCCGTAACAACAATTCACGAGCGCCTCCCTCACCCCCCCCCCCTTGACAATTCAGATTTCCCGGGAAATGTAAGTTTCGGGGTGGGCCCGCCCTGGTAAATCAAATGCCCGCCCAGAGACGTATGTCTGCCGCCGGGTCTGGCCCCTCTCATGAAATAATGCCGCGTTTCCACTGCAGCGGGTAGCCCCGTTTAAGCGTCCTTAACCGTCCTCAAGCGGCCAGGCCGGTTTTTGGTGGCGTTTCCATATAGCCTAGTACCGGCCAGCGGGTACTTTTTCCCTCTTTTTCCGGCCTCATAAAATCGTGGTTCCCTCAGACCAGGGCCAGGGCTGAACTAGTGACGTCAACACTCTCGACTGCTGATTGGTCAGAGAGAATCGTCACAAGTTTGCGCGCGAGTTCATCCCTAGCGTCGCATATATATCTAGAAGCAAGCTTGCAGCATTTTTATACACAGCATTTTGTAAACGGAGGAGCTACAAAAATGGCTACTTCTAAGAAAAGCACACCGTGGTCGACCGAGGAGGTGACGACGTTCCTACATCTCATTGGGGATGATCAAATCCAGCGGGAGCTCGACGGAACAACTCTAAATGTGAACAAAAACAAAGCCGATCGCCCCGCCTACACTGCGTTGCTACCCCAGGTCCTAAACTGTAATGGAAATGCGCCACGGCCTGGGCCGGCCAGCGAGGCAGCCCGAGGCCAGAGCGAGGACGCTTAGGGACGCTTAAACGAGGCTACCCCGCTGCAGTGGAAACGCGCCATATCTGGCCCCAGCCTGGCACCTCCTAGTTAAATTGGTCTAGAACCGTCACTTCCAATAGTCTATTGTAAATCATCCTGTTAGAGGAATTATCCACCTTCAACCACCTGGACTCTGTCTAATGTTGTATATTAATATCACTTGAGCACCAACAAGCTACAGAAGGTTGATTTTCCATTATCATATATTCAAATGATTATTCATCGATAGGAATACATGAATGCGGTGATCTTCAGCGGCTGTAGTAATTATAAGGAGGAAGTCGGGAGACATAGTATAAAGAGTCAGAAAGTCTGCTTCGGTTGTTCGGATTTCGTGTGGCATGGGTAACCAAAATTCAACGTTGAGCCACTTTAACTGCCTACATAGTCCAAATATACTATACGAAATGTACGTACAGTTAAGTTACATCCATGCGGAAACCTGCAGATCGATAAGTGAACTGTAACCTGTAATCTCTGTCTTCTTCTTTCGTGTAACGTCAGAGGTCCAACTCAGTGTCGTGTAGCCCTGACCAATTTGCTGCCCTAGGCAAGATTTTAGCTGGCGCCCCCCCCCCCAAATGCAGACACTTACACTTACTATGACTCGCGCGTGCACGGTTGTGGCATGACCACCAAAACAGAAAGACTGTAACTCTATCTAGTTTCCTATCCATTTGAACATGATTTAAGTGGGGGGGGGGGGACCTCACCTTCTCTAGGGGGGTCCGGGGGCATGCACCCCCGGGAAGACTTTTTTTTTTAATATTGAAGTTAAAAGCATCAATCTGGTGTACTTTGAGAGCAACATTAGGAAATCTATGGATACATCTCTCAACACCCAGATGAAACAGAACTCTAAGCAGATTTTCTTTTTCTTTATGGATATTTTACAAATCACTCCTCTTTCAAACTGTATTCTTGTTTATTAATAACAACTTTTTTGTACTGTCATATAGTATTTTATACCTGTTTTTCACCTATTCTCTTATTTTTTTATAACTATAATGATCATATAACGGTGTGCCTTTACCTCACTGAGCTGAGGTTATCAGAGCCGCTCAGTCTTTCAGGAGAGAGCTCTCTAAAGCTCTCCCCCCGCGGCCGCTCACACAGTAAATTCCAATGTTAATAAAAGCACACAGAAGCTGTGTACGTTTTTTGGGAGTTAGATTTATTTTTAAATTAACACAAATAAATTGTGTTGTTATGAAATAAAAATCTTTTTATTTTTTTATTTCTAACTTTTTATTTTTTTTTTCTCCCCAATTTTCGGCGCCCCCTATGGGTTGATGCGCCCTTAGCATTCGCCTATACTGCCTATGCCGAGGGCCGGCCCTGCGTGTAGCCATGCCCGCATCTCTGGTCCTAAGTCGAAGAGGCTGGCTTCCGAGGGTGGTCTATATAAAGGGCAGGTGGTGATTATGTGTTCGGCAGTCTGTTCAGGGTTACCACACTGGCATGCAGCACTGTCTGCCAGGCCCCACTTCTTCAATGATGTTTTGAAGCGACCAACCCCAGTTCCTACACCTTTGTTGTCTGTGTTTTTGTTTAGAACCTTGACCCTTTTACCATGTAGGCCTAGTTCAGTTCATGAAAGTTGATTGTTTTGTGTTAAAAAGATGAACAAAATGACGATGGACTAAATCAGCTCTTCAAAACAGTAGTCCACAAACCAGTGGGTGACGCCAGTTTCGCTATAGCGTCGACGGGGGGGGGGGGGGGACGACGACGACGACGATGACGACGAGTGGAGCACGCGCGTGAACCGGAGCCTGGCAGCGGCGAATATGAGGTGCGAAACTGTGGCGCGCTTGCACTAATTGCGCCGCATTTGCGCTTCAGATGAGGCTCCCTCCGAAAGATGAGGTCCCACGCAGTCTGCGTGATCTGCATGTACGGAGGGGCGGGCCTGACGCCACGTGGATCATAAGTAGAGTTGATAATTGACGATCGTCGGACGATTTATGGTTACCCAAACCATGATACCTTTCCTTTTAGGCACCAAAAGTTAAGTGAAAGTGAAAGTCAAAATAATTATGTCAGATTTGCCCCTTCTGGCCTAGCTTCTGGTGGGTGCAGTTACTGAAGCATTAGAGGTAAGGTAGCAAAAACAACTGATAACATCCATGTTATGGCCTCATATTGTTCAAAACAAGTGATAAGATATTCAATAATGATTGCCATCAAATTCAATAAAAAGATTATCTGATTGTATCAGTCTTATTGTGTTGATGCTGCTGCTGAAGGTTGTCATGCTGATCAATTATTAACGCTGGTCAAACATTGATAAGTCTGTCTCACTCTGAATCTCCCTGATCCTCCAGCAGATCCACTTCCTCTCTCTGATCCTCCAGCAGATCCACTATCTCTCTCCACTCCTCCAGCAGATCCACTATCTCTCTCTGATCCTACAGCAGATCCACATCCTCTCTCTGCTCCTCCCGGTGTCTGACGGCCGCCGGGCGTGTCTCTGCTCGGCTGATGGGGATTCCGGTTTTTCCGGACGGATCCACCTGGTTTAACACGCAGCAGCAGCTCTGAGCGCCGGATCAGTCCGAGCAGCAGCAGCAGCATGATGGACTCCAACACTGCGACCATGGGAAACCTCCCCAGAGGGATCGGGATATGTACGACCATCCCGGACATCCTCTACCTGCCTGAACTGGTAAGAAGCAACATCTTACAGAGAACGTTTTATAGTTGTTCTGAGTGTCGGTGACTGTCTTGTCTTTGGTCAGCTGCCACTTTACGCACGCCAATGAAAACACCCTGAGTTTGAACTAGTAAACACTCAAAACTGCCTAAAAAACAACATCGGCAAGAAAACGTTTTAAACTCTTCATATTGAAAAAGCCTCCCCTTGGATCTTAGAAAAGCAAACCCCTGACATTTTAAAATTAAATTAAAGAGCTATCTTTTTAATTTGGGGTACTTTTAGTGGTATAACTTTTCATGTTTGATTGTTTTGTGACCTAACTTGTTATTAATTATGTTTCATAGTCTTTATTTTCACTCACTTTATTTTAATGTATCTTGTCTTTATCTGTAAAGCACTTGTGGCTGCATCTTGCATGAAAGTTAAAGTTAAAGTTGATTGATATTAAAATTATAATTGTGTTCTGTGTGTGAGTGACTGTCTGTCTTTGGTCAGCTGCCTTGTTATGCACGCCAATGAAAACAGTTTAATTAGTAAAGACTAAAAACTGTGGATAGTAACAAAGCAGTGAATTATTAATTGGTTTCTTGTGTGGGAGACCGACTGACTGGTGAACATCTTCACATCACCTGCAGTTTCCCCTGAGTCTCTGTTATCATTTCACTCCTTCAAACACAAATTCAGCTTCTGCTTTTACTATTTGTGTTTCCTGAAGAGAACAGATACTCGGTGCGAACAAGGAATTACTTAATCTTCCCACCGGTTTGACTGCAATCAATCTTAACTCTTTGTTTTGATAATTGAGCTATAGAGTACTTCATAATGGGCCTCTCATTCAAGCCTGATGGGAAGCTGCTGCTGTGATCTTGTAGTTTCAGATAGAGAAGATTGTCATAGGTTTCGGGAAGTGAAATTGAAATGTTGTTCACTTTTATTAAAGGAACAATCTCTAATCTATAAATATGAGCTAAGTAAGACAACACAATAAGACATCAGAGGTATTATTGGTTCTGTTGGCTTTAAATGGGACAGGATTTGATGCCAGAAGCGAGCTGGTTTTTGGAGTATTGACTAATCAGGTTTGGAGCAGGCTTTGGTTGCATGCAGGTAAACAATGGCTGAAATGCAATCTTGGAAATCATTACTGTCTGATGACAAGTTGACCTTTTTATTAGCTAAAAAATAAACTGTTGACAATCTGACTCAAATGGCTAATTATAAATAATGACACAGAAGTGAAGTTTCACCCATTGCTAAACTTGAACCACAGGAATATTGTCTTTTGTCCTGAGGCTGTTTCTATGAATCTAAATAATGTTCCTTCCTACATCTGAAATATTTCCCAAACAAAAGAAGTATGAAAGGAGGTGAAGGGGTCACAGCAGCCAGACATTAGACAGAGATAATATTCCTAGAATTAGCCTGTGTGACGCAGGAGAGATGGAATCAAAGCTTTAGCTGATACGAAAATATATAAATACTTTTACTGTGATGATTTGACGTCAGTAAAGTCTGAGATGAGGAGGAATGCTACAATCGTGTTCACATTAGCTCATGCATTAATTCAAACAGAAACACAGCGTGTGAGCAGGTGGATTCTAGGTGAATCCATGAATAATGCAGTCTGTCAATCATCAGAGGTGTGAACTGAGCCAGTTACGCCCTGCTCTGTGCTGGAAATACAGGGTGGACAGAATAAAGGAAACACACATCAACTTATAAGTAGATGTTCAGGTTTGCAGATGACTATAGGTTCCAAGACAATGACACCAGCCACAACCCAGTCTTTCGCAACTTTTTTGTGGGGGTGAGGAATCTCATCTTCAACTTTCCGTACCAAGGATATGATAATTGATGTTAGAAGACATCCCAACATACAGCAAATGAAGTCTAATCCATCAAGAATCAGACGGAGGGATTTGCAAGCAGATTGTGAAGCTGTGTGCAAAAAGGAACACAAGCATTTTTTAGGAAACTTTGACATCACTATGTAACACTTGAGGTTATTTTGGTTGGCACTCCAACACATTGTATGTGATAACTTAGGGGCGGGACACCTTTTAAGTGGTCGACCAATCACAACAGAGCCGGCCAGCTAACCAATCAGAGCAGACTGGGCTCTGGTTTCAGACAGAGGGTGAAAATAGGAACATTAAAGCATGGAGACATGTCCCAGAGGCTCAAACCTGAAAATGAACATAATGTCCTCTTTAAACATAATAATGTGCAACTATTTTTAAAATCAGAACATCTTTTGGAAGAGACACATTTTTCTCCATTTCATTTGATTTAAATTAAATGTATTTGGGTTTGAATTGTTTGACTTCACTCATTATCATCTGACATTTGATAGAAAGTGATCGAGTAATAATGAGCTGATTTGATGACAAAACAATCGCTAGACGCAGTAAACACATGCTGTCTCTCCTCTCACGCCTCTCTGGTGTCCCTGCAGGTCTTCGGGGGTCTGGTCTGGATCCTGGTGGCGTGCACGCTGGTGGTGCCGGCGAACCCTCAGGCCTGGGTCATGTTCGTCTCCCTCTTCTGCTTCTGCATGACTTTCATCTGGATGGTGATGTTCTTCTGCGGGACGCATAACAACAGAGGCTCCTGGGCCGCAGCAGTAAGTCTTCAACACATCTTAGCAAAGACACAAAACACTCAAAACTGAATCAGGAAGACTTTGACTCTCTGCAGTTTGAGACAAAGTGGTGCACCCTTCATTCCTGCTCATCATTTCCCTCAATCAATTTGAGATTCATCTTATATATATTTGTCAAACATTGATCTCAATGAATTTGTCTAAATAGAGAAATGTGTGTGAAAACCTGAACATGCCAATTGTTTGCTGGTTTCTGCTTTCTCGAGAACTCTCTCCAAAAAACACTGTGGAGTAGAAATGTGTCTGTTGGGTCTTAAAAAGTTCCTGTTGGTTCCTCCATTGGACTTCTTTGTTTTCTTAAGGAACATAGTGACATCACTATGTCACACTCGCGCTTCTATTGGCTAGCGCTCCAACACATTGTACTTGATAGTCTAAGCGGCGGGAAATCTCTTAGCGGTTGACCAATCACAACAGAGCCGGCCAGCTAACCAATCAGAGCAGACTGGGCTCTGGTTTCAGACAGAGGGTGAAAAGAGGTGCTGCAGCACAGACAGTATGAGAACAATAAAGAGCTTTTTGAACGTTAAAGCATGGAGACATGTCACAGTAGAGACACTACATACTGATATGAACCTGAACATGTGTGTAATATGTAGTGCCACATTAAGTTCTCACATTGCATACATTTATGAGTTTGGAAACTCCTTAAGAGAAATTCATATTGGTGCATTCCTGGACGCTGTGAAATATGAGATTTAGGGCTTTTAAGTAAAGAATCAACATGATAATGCTCCCATAACAACCTTGATTGCCTTCCTTTTAGGTTTGAGTCTTATGTTGGATCTTTGGCTGCTAACTCAGTGCAGTTGGAATTAGACACATGTGTGAAAGAGAGAAATTCCAGCCTATCCTCAGCTCTCAGATAATAGAGCAACTTGAACGCACTTGAGAGATATTCCCAAACAATTGTGATAACATAGCAGGACACCATGACTAACCTTTCTCTTTGTTACAGTTTTTTTAAAGAATGTGTTGGTGTGTATTTTGACTCTCTGGCAGTGGAGACAGTTCAGCACATGTCTGACTAACATCACACCATAAGGAATCTCTCACACTTTGTTTTCCCTTCCTTGTTTGTCAGGACTTTGCATATCACGGCATCGCAGCCTTCTTCTACCTCAGTGCTTCGGTGGCTTTGGCCAAAGTGACCCTGGAGATCAAAGAGACGACCCCACTCAACTCCCAAAACTACAAACTGGACATCTCTGCAGTGGTGAGTCAGGCTGGTTCATGGTAAACGGATGTTAAATTATCTGCAGAGAGGATTATATCGTGCAAACTAATAAAGAGAACCAAACACAGTAAGGTTCAGGACCACAGACCTGAGCAGAGTGCAGGAATGTGTATGTTTGTAGGCAAATCTGGAAGTTAGCATTGCTCTGGTTCCATTAACAAAAAGCTAATGTGATTTTTCCATTGGTTTAAAGTAAATAAGTTACACATGTTTTGTTTAGTAAAATAATCTTCACAAATGACCACCACGTTTCCTCTTGTCTTGACCTGATCAAGGTTTCTAGTTTAAAGGTCACCTATTATGCAAAATCCACTTGTTCATGTCTCTCTACATCAACATGTGTCCCCTCTTCTTCATGTCTCTTCTACATCAACATGTGTCCCCTCTTCTTCATGTCTCTCTACATCAACATGTGTCCCCTCTTCTTCATGTCTCTCTACATCAACATGTGTCCCCTCTTCTTCATGTCTCTCTACATCAACATGTGTCCCCTCTTCTTCATGTCTCTCTACATCAACATGTGTCCCCTCTTCTTCATGTCTCTTCTACATCAACATGTGTCCCCTCTTCTTCATGTCTCTTCTACATCAACATGTGTCCCCTCTTCTTCATGTCTCTTCTACATCAACATGTGTCCCCTCTTCTTCATGTCTCTTCTACATCAACATGTGTCCCCTCTTCTTCATGTCTCTTCTACATCAACATGTGTCCCCACTTCTTCATGTCTCTTCTACATCAACATGTGTCCCCTCTTCTTCATGTCTCCTCTACATCAACATGTGTCCCCTCTTCTTCATGTCTCTTCTACATCAACATGTGTCCCCTCTTCTTCATGTCTCTTCTACATCAACATGTGTCCCCTCTTCTTCATGTCTCTTCTACATTAACATGTGTCCCCTCTTCTTCATGTCTCTTCTACATCAACATGTGTCCCCTCTTCTTCATGTCTCTTCTACATCAACATGTGTCCCCTCTTCTTCATGTCTCTTCTACATCAACATGTGTCCCCCACTTCTTCATGTCTCTTCTACATCAACATGTGTCCCCTCTTCTTCATGTCTCCTCTACATCAACATGTGTCCCCTCTTCTTCATGTCTCTTCTACATCAACATGTGTCCCCTCTTCTTCATGTCTCTTCTACATCAACATGTGTCCCCTCTTCTTCATGTCTCTTCTACATCAACATGTGTCCCCTCTTCTTCATGTCTCTTCTACATCAACATGTGTCCCCTCTTCTTCATGTCTCCTCTACATCAACATGTGTCCCCTCTTCTTCATGTCTCTTCTACATCAACATGTGTCCCCTCTTCTTCATGTCTCTTCTACATCAACATGTGTCCCCTCTTCTTCATGTCTCTTCTACATCAACATGTGTCCCCTCTTCTTCATGTCTCTTCTACATCAACATGTTCTGAAATGATCTGAGACCTGTAGTATATTGATGAAAAACAGTATAATAGGGGACCTTTAAGTTTGCAAGAGTGTGAGTATAAACACAACAAGGCTAAAATGAGACGAGTGAATAGATGAGTTTCCATGATGGCCGTGATGAAGCCCGCCTTTATCTTAGTGATGTGGACATGAGTTATTTTACCGTGCTGTTGTAGCCTAACGATACTTTTTTAGGCTTTAGAGTTTCTCTCCTGTCCAAACATGACAGTAGAGACACAAAATACAAATATGAACCTGAAAGTGACCATAATGTGTCCTCTATAAAGGTGGAAACATGCTGGTAAGGTGCTGGGACTCTACTGGGCAGATTATTATGTCTTATCCTTTGAAATCATTCTCCGAGGGTGTGACTCACTTCATTCACCTGACGTTCTCCTTGTCTCTTCAGGTCTTCTCGTACGTGGCGACCCTCCTCTACTTCGTCCACACCATCTTCTCTGCCATTCGATGGAAATCTTTCTAGACGTTTCTAAACAGAACTGATTTTGATCCTTAAAGCTTGTGCATAAAGCTACAACACGCTGATTTAAAGGGAGGGCTGGCGATGATGGAGACTGACTGCTGAGGTTTCTGTTTCTCCCTGCGCTGGGAAAGGTTATCTGTGAAGCAACATCTGGATCACTTCAGCGTCTCTCAGCGTCCGGCTGGCAGAAGCAGGAGGGTTTCAAGTGTATAAAGGGATGAGATGAGGCTTTTCTGTCAAAGGATTTACAGAAACTCTTCAGCATGTAGTCCAGATGCTGCATAGCAACTACATCTGTATAAATCCCCATCAAGTTGAATCAACAACAAAACTGCTTAGCCTTTTATGATGGTTTCTATTCTTTTCTAATCTTCAAACTCTTCTTATCTGGTTTCTCTGTTGTTTTTCTTTTATCAAAACTGTTTAGTTCGGTCTTCTTGTTTTTCTCTCAGCTGATTAAAATGATTCAGATGTGGCTGATTTTATATTTTTATAAGTTTCTTAACAAGATAATGTTATTTAGTATGGACATTTTGTAAGGTTAGCCTTTGTTACTGACGGCTTCGGTTTTGTAAACACGTTGAGACTGCATAAAGAAAATGTATAAATCTGGTTGTTTTTAAACATTCAAAACCAAAATGTTTTCCTCTCTTTATTCAACAAATCCATCCAAATGAGGATCAATTTTGAGGAAATTAAATAAATAGCTAGATGTATAAAGGTATCAGAACTGATGATCGAGTAAGAAAGTGGGTTTATTTTGTGCATCATAATTTATGTAATTTAGTTTAATTTTTGGGATGTTTCAATCTTGTTCACTACATGTATAGTAAATAATATATTCTATAGGATAAGATGAGTCACTTAATGCTGCATGCATACCGTCAGTCAGCCGCAAAATAACAATTAATAACATTACCCTCTCCTCAATAGTCACCAACCTGGGTGTGAAAATGGACGCCCATCTGACCTTTGAGGCTCACATTAAACAGCTGTGCAAGAACTAGAACTAGGGAGGTGTGTGGCGCAGTGGGTTGTGTGTTGGTGTTCGGATCAGGGGGTCACAGGTTCAAACCCCACTGCAGTCAGCATGTCGTTGTGTCCCTGAAGACACTTCACCCCAAATTGCTCTTGTGGGGATTGTCCACAGTATTGAGTATGTAAGTCGCTTTGGATAAAAGCGTCTAACAAGTGACATGTAATGTAACTCCATTTATCACCTCAGGAACACTCATATCTGTCGGACGCGGAAAAGCTAGTCCACGCCTTTGTCTCCTCCTACTGCAATGCACTCCTCATCGGGATCCCTAACAAAAGCATCCAGAAGCTTCAGTACATTCAGAACAGCGCTGCTAGGACCCTGATGAGGGTGCGCAAATATGATCATATCACCCCCATCCTGAAATCACTACACTGGCTACCCGTGAAACTGAGGATCGAATTCAAGGTCTCCAGGTTAAATCATGGTTAAATCCTGTAACTTAACAAATGGGGAAATTTGGCAATGCGTTCTAGCAATTTGGCAACGCCCCCAGCCACTGGGATCTGCTGGGTTTTTGGTTGGAATCCGCTGGGTGGAGTCCTATGTATCCATGGAACTGCCCCCCCCCCCCCCCTACCTCAAGGAACTCCTCACCCCTCATACTTCCTTGCGGACCTCGCGCTCCAGCAAAGCCAACCTCCTCGGACCAAGCTCCGTACTATGGGAGACCGGGCTTTCTGCTCGGCTGCTCCCAGACTGTGGAATGCTCTCCCCGACCACATGAGAGCACCACAGACCGTGGAGGCTTTTAAGAAAGGCCTCAAAACCCATCTGTTCAATAGAGCCTTTTCCTAGACCTTTTATTTGATTTATTACTACCCTTTTATTTCTTTTGTATTGTTTGTTTTTACTGATTTTTATTAATCTTACCGTGTTGTGTACTGTTTTATATTGTTCCATGCTCACTGCATGTAGCACATCGGGATTTGCACTCAAATATGAAGTGGTTTATAAATGAAACCCATTATTATTACTATTATTTTCAATAATTGAGAGATCAATTCATTAGTGTTCGGTCTATTTCGGGCAGACTGAACATTTAAATACACATATTGATTCATCAGATGTATTGAGAGTAAATTATATACTGAACCAGTTCATAGTCAAAGGTCAAACTCCACTGAGAGGGAAACCCTGTCCTCAAGTGGGCGGGACAGGGGGCGGGGTTAAGGCCAGGCTAGTATTTGACCTTGAATGTAATACAAACACACACACACACACACACACACACACACACACACACACACACACACACACACACACACACACACACACACACACACACACACACACACACACACACACACACACACACACACACACACACACACACACACACACACACACACACACACACACACACACAGTAAGGTTGAGTGGGCAGTATTGCGGGTCAGTGAACTGTAGCTGTGATGTATAATTGATGAGGGAAGGCAGCAGGTGATAATAGAAAAGTATCTCCATGAAACTGAAGATGAACCCTGTGAGGATGCAGCTCATCACTACATTCAGCTCAATCACAAACAGCTGAGACACTATATATCACAGAATACTATGTTGTTAAGACCCACAGGATGTAACATACACATACAGCTCAGAGTGATGCTTTCAGTCAAAGAGAGTGTGTTGACATGTAGAGGATCATACTTTGACAGGAGCAGTCTTTTAACCAATGTGATGGGTTACATCCTATAGGACACACATTGATCATTGACACTTCAAAAGACCCTTGCACCTGTTTTAGGGGGGGTTTTACCATCATTTAGCATCACAAATGTTTCCCCAGGCACCAGTTACCTTGTTTCTGATGCCAGCTCTGGAGCTTTCCCCGTCCCTCCCTCATTCCCTGACCCTTTAAGACGACAATAGGGTGGCCCTTGTGAGTCGAGTGTGGCTTCCTGTGGCCATCTTGTCTGTGTGAGTCCAGAGGACGTCTGCAGTGAGAGATTCAGGGGTTCACCTCTGCCACAGCAATGATTCTGATTTAGAGGTTAACAATGGGGACCAAAAAGGGTTCCCAGAGGGGGTTATGGACAGGAACCTCTGGAACCTCTGCCCCAATGATGGCTGACATTCGGCCGGTGTATTTCATGCGTGAAAGGCCCTAGTTTGGATTGGGAAGGATCTGGAGGAAGGTGGTTCCCAACTCTGGCAGAGAGCTTTTTCAGTGCCCCTCGCTTGGATCTCGTCACTTCCCAGATCGAATCCTGGCTCCTGGCATGTTGATTGGTTTACGTAAAGGGTGTTCGCGGAGGTGTCCAGATTAATCATAGCAAGTACGTCACCAGGTGGGTCTGGGAGAGATGGGGCTGTATTTGGACGTTGATGTGGGCACAAAACACGGCTGAACGTAACAACTGAACTGAGTTATGCTGAGTTAAGTTATGCTTATGTCAGAAATGTTGCTTATGTCAGTACATTTGAAAAATTAATTCATGTTCGGATATGTAATTTGATATTAACAATTTTTAAAGTAACACATACGTTTCACTATAAACAAGAAAACAATCTGAATCTAAATGTAAGATTTGACACAGCAGCACAGGAACCTGAAGTCACATTAATGTGAGACCACAGCGCCACCTGCTGATGTCAGCAGGAGATTACAAGCACTTTCAGAAGCTGCTTACATTTTAGTATCAACACTTTAAATGTGTAGAAATATAGTAAAATTACCACTTTCAAATTATAATTCTTAAGATTTTCATTTAATCAAAACACATTGTTGAGCTTTAACAACTCAATGTATTCACACTTATTCACACTGCTGTGTATAAAAGTCATCTTTAAATTGAACTGCTTATAACTTTACACATGTATTATTCTGAGCCCTCTCTCTACTGTATTGCAAACCAAGAAATGAAAACACTGCATGTTTTGTTGTTGTTTATTTGGAATAAAGTTTGTTTTGGCATATTTTTAAATGGATACTTGCTCTCAAATGTACATTCTGTCAGATATTGTATCATGTCATTGTCACATCTTTAGTCATCATTAGTCTTGGATTTGCTCTGGTCTTTACAACAACAAACAAAGGAATGAAAAGCATTATGTTGACATTGAATTATTGCTTTATAACTCAAACTCAAAGCACAATAGTAGCCAGGGGACTTGTTGTCCCTTTGTTGTGCTTGTTGATGTTGTTTCATAATTGTTCTTATATTTGAAATGACTAGGTTAGCTACGTTAGCTAGATAGCTTACAGCAGATCTGCCATAATATCAGAAAGAATCATGCGATCACATTGTTAAAATAAGCTGAAAAAACTCATATTTTAGGTGAATTTCCAACAACAGCGACAGTAGGCCCACTTATAACCCCCAAACATCAACAAGTGCTCCGGTCCCAGCTGTGTGCGTCACTTTTTAGTGTCCCCGTTTCAGGTGTGTTTTGAGATTCTTGCTGCATTTGGTATTTGCAGCGTTTAATTTATGCAATGGTTTCAATAAACCCTGCGCATGTTCCTTCAAGTTGGTGAAGATGTTTCTTCATTTGCATGTGTTTTGGCACATTTGTGTTTTAATTTTGGCATCGTCATTTAAACTCCTGCGCGTCTATTATTATAAAATGTGTCTTCATAGGGTGTGCATTATTAGACATTAAAAAGTTCCTTATATCGGCTTATAACTATAACACAGGGTTATATATCAAAGCATGTATCGTAATTGTGTAATTAATCATGTCCGTACCACTTATTAATGTTAACTATTGAGACTTTAAGAACATTGGCTTTCACTGTTGGAGGACTCTAACGGTGTAAACATTTCAATTTGACCAGGAACATGTAATGGTTTCATGGACTATAGTAGAAGTCACTCAGTATCAACACAAATGTAATATGTATTCCCTAATTCTTATAGTGCTCATTTATTGATGGTTAGGTTCAATGTGTGAAGTGAGCCTGAGACTGTCGGAGCGACGATCACACTCCCGCTCTGAGCCGACATCGTGTTGGCAGCTGGAGGTGAAGCAGCTGGAGGTGAAGCAGCAGAGGAGGAGGAGGAGGAGGAGGAGGAAGGTACAGCTCCGTTCATCTCTGCAGATAAAACATACAGATGCAGAGAATCATATTTAAAAATCAGAATCAGTCCCACAGATAATTGTCCCACACAGGGGGAACTTACATTGTTACAGCAAAAGTAAAGAGCCTATGGAGCAAGATAACAACACAATTTACAAAATACACAAATCCAGTACCAGTAACAGTATTTAAAAAACCGTGAAGTCACTAATTTTGCTGAGATTATAAGTGCATTTAAGACACATCCACTGCACCTGCATATTTATTATTCAACTCCTCTGCAGCCTTCATGTTCTTCATCTCCTTCAGAATCTTAACAGCCCGCTTCACGGACATTTCTCCACCGTAGCTACTGGTCATCTGTGACACAGTTTTAATCCGGCTTGCGTCCTCCAGTTTGCTCACAGCAATTGGATTGACGCCATCCAAGTTCGCTAGACTGAGGTGCCACTTAAATGTCCCAAAGTCATCTTTGCCCAAGTCGTCCAGAGTCCCAAGCAGCAGCTTATCCACCATGTCTGCTCACTGTGAAAGCAGAAAGAAGGGAATCATTTTGCAGATTAGTATTCAGAGAATAAATCAAAGATTCAAAAGGTTTTATTGTCATATGCACATAAGCTACAGTTTAGAAATGGCAATCAAATTCTTCAGACCGGAACTCCTCCAACAATGCAGCATATGTAAAATAAAAATAAATAAAAATAGTGGAAGAAGTCTATATACATTTAAATAGAATAGGATAGATAAGAACAAAATGTGAAATGTATTTTTACTTCAACTTCTGTAATAAATCTGTAAATACCTGTGCAATTAATAGTTAAGCTATCTTTGGCTCTTCATTTTTGTAGTAACAACAGAAATGTCACCTTTGTGGGACGACTAAAGGTATTCTGATTCTGATTCAGTCATACCTGCTTTGCTGCAAAAAGTTAAATATAGATTTTGCAAAGAGAAATCAGAAAAGCCAGATGTAATAAGCAGCACCTTTGCACTTTGACCACCTTATTCCCCTATACAGGATAATAAAGTGTACCCTGACCTACACCATGAGAACATTACACCACTCACACACGTCTTAGTTTTACCAGAGCTTATGTTCTGGACTATGACTGCAACCTAAAATGTAAACAATCAACAAATACTGATATAAATCAGGTTTAAGCATTAATAATGAACTTTTTGGTTCCAGAATGTATATTAACTTAGGGTAAACATTCACAAAGGGATCATATTAAATAGCCATCGACAATAACAAGTACAGAAAAGTCATGTTTTTATATTACTAAGTTATTGTAAACTGATTTTGGTTCATAAGGAAAGGGGTCTTAAGGGCACTCCAGCAAGGTTGTCATGTTCTATTATAATGTCAATATGTGTCTTTGTTGTGCCCTCTGGTGGTCATTCAGGAGTAGTGCAGCACTCTGCAGTTTGTTTTCTGCTGTCAGTTTTACATCCATGTTCAGCTACATTGTATTTTCCTCTATTTCTGTTTGAGACGCATCGCTCTTTTTAAATTGTACTTGAAGACAACAGTAAAGAGGGTTCAACTTTACTCCTCTGACTTTATCTGGAAGCTTGTTAGCTGTCTGTCGATTTGTGTTCAGACACAAACTGAGGATAGAATACATGTAATATTGATTATAATAATAATAATAATAATGCATTTTATTTATATAGCGCTTTTCACAACTCAAAGACGCTTTACAGTATGAGGGAGGGTAGACAAACAAGGACAGGCAAACAAGTAAGTAGGCTATAGTAAAATAAAAATAAATAAAAAACGGCAGTCAAGAGGAAGTTGATTGAGAGGTAGGGGGGGGGGGTTATGTAGACAGAGTTGAAAAGATGTGTTTTGAGGCGGGACTGAAAGACTGTGAGGGACTCAGAGTCATTACTCATTATGAAGTTAGGGGACTCGACAAAAGGGATACATTGACATTTGTGCGTCGGTATATTCATCTTAACTTGTAAAGTTTGTTCTATTTTATGGCCTATTTAATTGAAATATGTTCGTATCGGCTATGTGGTTTAAAAATGTCTTTGAGAAAGGGAGGGGGCTCAAATGTAATTGTATTCTGCAATCCTGTATAATGACAAAGAAACATGATTTACAGTTCTAACAGTCAAAACTGAAGCAGCTGAGTCTGGTACAAATCCTGACTTTTAGTCCCCTGTAGGCCTATGGGTTACGCCAAATGTAAAAACGACATTTCCCAAAATGCCGGACGACATGGATCTGGGTTATTGTTTGTACATTTGACAACTGTATTCACCAGCGGAGTTATTTACTTTATACAAATGATGAATGTTCGTAACTGTCAATATCTCGAAGGATAAACCATTTGAAATGCATTGTTTTAATATGAATAACATTATATACACTCACTGTATTAACTATATATAAAGGGCACGGTTTAGAAAGCGATAACAGGAAATACTTTATAACTGACTGAATATGATAAACGATTTAAAAAGCCTAGATCAATCTGAAAACAAACACGATGAATATCCATTCAGAGAGAAGAGACAGACCGTCATTGTGTAACACAGTAAATGTTACAATATCCCGTTTAACAATCTCCTGCTGTAACTTAACCACTCATCTCTATTGTGAAATACTTTAACCACAACAACACAACGGAAACCAAGAGTCAGAACAATGCAATAATGAGCAATAATAATGTAATTCCCAAAAGGTCTTACCGTGTGTAAAACGGAGTTCACTAGTAGTCTCACTGCCGCCAAATATTTTACTTTCAGTTTCAGTAACAGGAAGTTCAGACCAGCGAAAGGGGCTGGAAGTGTCATTCTCCTGAAATCACGCATATATAGATCCGAATACATAAATACACACAATACTGTTTACATTTCTCCTCAGAAGTGTAGAGTTCTTACCTCAGCTATCAAATATAACACGAGGCATTTTATTTGGCTCATTTCCAGTAGCGTAATGTATTGAAGTACACAGTGCTTGAATTGGAATGAAAAAGGTGCCAGTACTCTAAAATCAGCAACTTTTTCAAGTCTTCTCAGCTGCTTTGCAATATACTTCACATTGTTAGAAAAGGCTCCAGAAGGCCTTGGGGACATCAGTATCAGGGGCTGGAGCTGGACAGGCTCTTTCATCAGCACTTCTCCTTCCCTTTGCCAGCCAGGACCTCACATACTGTTCCGGATTGAACTGTCCTAGTGATGGTCCATTACATTTAATGAAAACCAGGCTGGACAGTCGGCTGACAGAGAGAGCATTCCTTTTTGCAGTAAGGATATCGTTCATGCAGCTGAATGCCCGCTCACACTCACTAGTGGAGACAGCGATGGTTCGGACTGCTTTCAGTAGAGGCTCCATGGCAGCAGGTGTACGGGATGCCCTGGTTTCCTTGTATTCGCGAAAGCCCTGAACAGTCTCTCTTCTGTCCACTTTCAGCACTTCGCACAAACGTAGCACCTCTACCCCCATACTGTATGTCTAACTCCTCTTCAGGCCAACTTCCAGGATGGATAACTTTCATGTCCTGGATTAGCTGATTGTCCCGGGCCTCCCGGCCATGTAATGGGATTTCTCTTGTGCTGACATGAGAGGAGGTTGTGGAAGTCATTCTGTGTCTCAGATTCTCTACCATACTGCGGAAAAACTGACCTGCATGAATCTGTACAAGCCTGCCATTCTCACGCAGGGCAACACCCTTGAAGGACTTCTCAGCTAGAGCTGTATGAACTGTAGTCATGTGTGGGCCAGGCATGGTGACCATGGATTCAAAAACTCGTATTTCTCGAGTTAAGAGCCTATCTGCTGTAGGCAGTGTCATCTCTCTTTTTTGGAGTTGCCGAGAGAGGTCGCTGAGCTCTGTGAGCGCATCGTACATCAGTCCCAGATTGCTGACAAACGTTGCAGATGTGAGCACATCATCCAGGCCCTTGTACTTTGCTCTGTCTCTGGAATCCCTGCTCGTGTCGTTTGCAGCATTTGTGAAGTGATCATGAAGCACTCGGTAGTTTTCCCAGACTGCTCTGATGCTCCTTTCACTTGAAGCCACCCAGCGGATGGACAAAACACGCCCTATCACCAGGAGACGCTGTCCGACTGCTTGCGCACACTGCGCTAACTGCCTCTGATTTTTGGGGGAGGCATGGAACAAGGAATAGAGTTTGTCAAAAAAGATCTGGAAATGATTGAGCCCTGAGACCTCCTTGACCACATCCCCAACTGCCAGCTCTAGACGATGATTGGAGCAGTGCCACACAAACAGGCTTGGGAATTTACTACACAACTGGGTAGCAACGCCTGTTCTCTTCCCTAGCATGACTGAAGCCCCATCACATGCAAAAGAAACGAAACACTGACCTAAAAAGTCCTCGTTAAAATCTCTTCCAAGACACTCCATTAACGCCTTTGTGATATCATCAGCCGTTGTTCCATCCAACTCGATCAGCTCCCAAAAAAACGTTTCGGGCTCAGCATCAGCTACTGCTGAGCGTAGACACACAACAAGCACCGTTTTACCACTAATAGTGGTAGATTAATCGACCAAAACACAGAGTTTTCTTTGGTTTTCTGTAATGTCTTTTGCCATTTTTTTCTTCAGCTCATGAGCTATGTGGTCGATGATTTCGCCACAGGTTTTATTGGAGTGCAAAACCCTGCCCACGTTCAGCCCATTCAGTTTCTGTACATTCAAATCAATTGGCATGTCTGTGAATGGCCGGCTATGTTTGCCAATTTTATATGCCGTTCGAAAAACTCTGATAGTGGTGTCTAATTCAGATTTATGCATAGACTGCACTTGATGTTGAATAGTTTCACGTGAAGCAGCTGTAAGGATGTCAGCAGCTTTTACATGGGCTTGTGATTCTTTATGTTCTTTGATTTTTTTTCTCAGGCTAGCTTGTTGTTTGCCCTTGTCAACACCGAAATGAGACACTGCACACTCACCCCATTCAGTTGACAGTTTCAGTCCTTGTCCAGTGTGTATTCCCAAAGATTTGACATCTCTGCATATCCGACATCCTAGCTTCTTATCTTTAAGAAGGAGCCATGCATTGGTCTTGCAAAAATATTGCACCTGGTCCGTTGTCCAGCAGTCAGGTGCATCGCTTTGCCCGGTGTTGGTGGTGGCAGTTGCGCCAGCAGCAGCTAACGTTAGAGGCTCTGGAGGAGGCGGCGGAGCTAGTGCTAATGCTAATGCACTAGAACTTGGAGCAGGAGGATCAACCAAAGAAAGCTCCCCATCAGACACAATTTCCAACACAGGCACAGCATTCTCTGTATTTGAAGTTTCTTCCGGCGACAACCGCTGTCTTTTTGCACTTTTATTAATCCACGCTAACATTTTAGAAATGCTAATTTGTGACGTGACTTGCTTTCCTTCTCTCGGGGGCGTGCCTGCTCTGTTCTATCACTCTACATAGCCACCCACTGGGTGGGAGTTGCACTGCATAAACACAACACACGTGCATCTAGGTATGTAAATTGTAAAGCATTAAAACATGGTTTTACTAACAGTTTTCAGTATGTTGTTACTTCGGCATTATTATTATTATTATTTTGAAACGTGTATTACTATTAAATCACGGTCAAATAGGTTAATTTTGACATAGTCGTTTCCACCACAGTATTTACATGGAGAAGATAAGCCCCGCCCCCTCTCCAGCACGTTCTGTTTGAATGACAGGAGTAAACAGCTGACAGCCGCTGTGAAACTCCAGCGGTTAGAGCGATGAGAATGTCCGTTCGGCACCTCATGACGCATCTACTGAGTACCGGGCGGCTGTATATATATATATGGTTATGGATGTATAATAAGAACGGCGGGAGAGTGTTGAGTACTGGCACGGTGCATGAGTACCGGAGTACCGCCAGCATGCCGGTACTGAGCAAGAAGTGCCGGTACTCCATGGGTCAGAACCAGAAGTGCCGGTACTGCGTACCGGTGAGTACCGGCCCAATTCCAGCACTGGAAGTACATTTACTCAAGTACAGTAGGCTACTTAACTGCGATTTTGGGGTAGGCCTACTTAACCATTTATTGCTACTTGTATACTTTTACTCCACTAAATGTATGCAGCCAATATAGCCAACTCCTCTACATTTAACAAATTTATGTATTTACATATTCACATTATAAGTTAATACAACATATTAATATATAATATATAAAAACTTTGATATGAAGTTAAGATATCCAGCAGCAGTAGACCTATATCAAGTAAATAAATTAGCTCCACTGTTTACAGCTGTGATGAACACATTAATGGGTGAATTATTATAATCCACTGATTTAATAAATAAGATTCTAAAATGGGACAATAAGTACTCAGATTATTGTGCGTAATTCAAAAAAGGGCACACCATCGATTTTTGTTACTATAAACAATATTCCTGGAATATCTACTTTTGTGACAGTTTTAAGGGATATTAAAATGTGTGTGGTTCAATATAATTAACATATTTTAGACATGTTTTTATGTTAGCTTTATGTTAGACAATTTAATTGTTTTGTACATTTAAAAAAAGTACATTCTACGGCAGGTGCTCAAGCCCCCTTTGATGTCTATCTGTTCACCTGCCTCCTTTCAGTATATTATGATGCCATTACGCAATAAGTTACTTGTAACAAAGTATTTATAATGTAGTATTTCTACTTTTACTTAAGTGAGAAATCTGAGATGTTGTTCCACCTCTGCTCCTTTCACTTTAAAAGTCAAAGAACATACACATTGTAATACCTGAAAAGACAACATTAGAGCAGTATTTAGATTTAAGGATGAATAAATATAGAAAATAAATAGTCTTATATCTCGTAATCTTACAAATGTTTTCCCTTGAACTAAATTTATGAACTATGACATGGATACGCATGCAAGAAATAAGGAGTGTTCTCTTCCAGATCGATGCTTGTCGTGAACATTTCACAACATGAGACATTTGCCAAACTTGGAGACGGACCTTATCCCACTAACCAAAATATAATTTCCCTAAATATTCCAAGATAAAAAAACATCCTGTTCAAAGAACCTCTTGTCGTGTATAATTGATAAACCTTTTAATTACTGCTAATTTGATTACAAACAAACAATACATGGAAATACATAATAATGCAGAAAGACATAAAAATGCACTCACTTAAGATTGGATGTAGAAAGAAATGTTTTATTGTTTCATTATAACTACAGTCAATGGTTTCTTTAAAAACAAGAGAATATTATAAGACAAGTTTGGCATTAATGCAAAAAGTGTCTGCATGGCTAACAACTAGAAAACAAAGAAATCAAACATTTTCTTACAAAGAATCTCAACTTGAGGTCCACTTACTAGCTTTAAATATAGCTTTCGACCTCGTCTCACTGTTATCCTCGGATTCAGTTATATAAACTAAGTACAGAAGTTCATTCTGACTATTGTTTTCAAGGATGCACTCTTAAAATAAGTTTGAAGATTGGCTAAACTGGTCCTTTAATAGAGATGGTAGGCAAATGATCAGTAATACAAAAAATACTATACACTTTTACAAACAATATAAAATGTTCTTTACATCAAGGGATAAAACAATTATTTTGCAGTTCTGAGAGCTCGATGCACTAAAGCTAAAGAAAACATACTAACGCAGAACCGTTGCCATAGCAATATACAACCCTGTGTTGCTCAATGACAATACATTATATTTAAATTCCTTGAATTGATGACAACGCAGACTGTTTCCAGGAGACAGTAAAAAGTGACTAACATGGGATATACCACATACCATGGATTGTGACTCAAGTTATTAAAGTTGCCAATTGGTCATTTTGATCATGCCTTAAAAAGCAAGTTGAGTGCGTTCGAGGCGAGGCTTGTTTGGCGGTACCTTAAATCAAATAGTGTTATGTCATGATTAAAATGATATCAAGGGAACCGGGATTTGGGAATTGTTTCTGTACCACTTTACTGACAGTATTACTGCCGACATCGCTCAATCATCATTTATATATCATGGTCAATATGATATCTCTCTTAATTTAATAAAAAACAACAATGGATGACAAATAAATTACTTTATCAGTTAATGAGAACAGTATCTTTCAGTATTTACAGACTGCCCTATCGTAAAAGTGGTAATAGTTGACTGTTAGTAATGTGGTTCTAATTGTATACAACATAACTGTGTCACTATTTGCTGCTGACATTACGGCTAGAATTACCCATAATAATCACATTACTGGTAACGCCAACAATACCGTCAACATTCATGGCAACATTATCAGTGATTATCTATTACTGCCATTAATGGCACCAACCTTTTTTCTGACACTACTGCCAATATTCGGGGCCAACATTTCTGCCCACATTACTCCCTAACAGTTACTGTCAATATTACTGCCGATAGTACTGCCAGAATTTCCAAAGATAATCATATTACTATTACCACCAACAATACAGCCAACATTGCTGCCAACATTGCCATTACCAACAGAAGTACCTCCGGTATTACCGCCTGTACCATTGTTGATAATACCGCAAAAATGACCGCTAGAATTTGGGGCAATTGGGGGCTTGGGAGCAGAGGCACCAACTGCACCATCAGCACAGATGTTCTGTCCAGTAGAAGCAGGTGAAGAGACTGGTGTTCGAGGGACTTTTCCTTTAGCTGTTGTTTCCTCGAGGAAATAAAACCAAAGACATAGAGTCAGTAAGAGACACACTTAGCAAAGGTTAAAAAAAAATTGTGTACAGTAGCTTGAAGTTAAAAGTAATATATATCCTGTGAGGTATAGTGTAAGTAGGCTACAATATATAGTACAATATGTATCAACTGCATACCTGTGTGTGATTTCAGAAAGTCCTCTGCAGCGTTGTTCAGTTTCATTTGCTTCAGGATCGCAACTGTCATGTTGACAGAACGTCCAAGAGCAGTATTGGCACCGACATCTTGGACGGGAAAGAGGATACATTAGTTAGCATTTTATGGGAGATGAATAAGGTTATGTTAGCTATAGAGCTTCTTCAAGATAGCAGCACAAATCCAGTGTGTTTTTAATTGCATATTTAACATTGGGAAGAATACTCAAAACCTTTAGTATGGATGACTTAAGTATCATGTTAATTATTTAAATAATTGTATGAAATGATATAAAATGTGACAGTAAAATAGAATTAATACACAATTTAAAAAGAAGTAAAAAATACATAGAGTACAATGAACATTTATTTTTCCATTTGCTTTCCCATTTTTGTGTTGCTTTTAAAAAAATTGACTTATTTAAATATATATATATATATATATATATATATACACTGAACAAAAATATAAACGCAACACTTTTGTTTTTGCTCCCATTTTTCATGAAATGAACTCAAAGATCTAAAACATTTTCTATATACACAAAATAACCATTTCTCTCAAATATTGTTCACAAATCTGAAAAAATCTTTGATAGTGCGCACTATCGAGATAATCCATCCCACCTCACAGGTGTTCCTGGCAGGTAGCGTGGGGTTGGGGTTTACAGTAACTGGGTTTATGATCTGAAAGTTTAAGCAATTCCTGAAAAGTTAAAAAATACTGCACTTAAGTCAAATTTGTTTAATACTTGTACTTTACTTTGGTATTTCACTTTACGTAAAGTCAGTAACTGGCTGTAAAATAAGGACTACATTTTTTTTTTTTTAAATACCAGGACATGGAGATCAAAATGTCCCTTTAATAAATAAAGGAAATATTTTTTCTTTTTTTTTTGTTGCTGATTTTAAGGTTTATTTTTTAGAAAGATTCCACGTTTGAATCAAGGAAAAAAAATTGTTATGTGAAAATGGCATTGTTAGCTACAGACACCAGGGTGTAAATAGCATTGTTAGCTACAGACACCCGGGTGTAAATAGCATTGTTAGCTACAGACACCAGGGTGTAAATAGCATTGTTAGCTACAGACACCAGGGTGTAAATAGCATTGTTAGCTACAAACACCAGGACGTAAATAGCATTGTTAGCTACAAACACCAGGATGTAAATAGCATTGTTAGCTACAAACACCAGGATGTAAATAACATTGTTCGCTACAAACACCAGGATGTTAATAGCATTGTTAGCTACAAACACCAGGATGTAAATAGCATTGTTAGCTACAAACACCAGGATGTAAATAGCATTGTTAGCTACAAACACCAGGATGTAAATAGCATTGTTCGCTACAAACACCAGGATGTAAATAGCATTGTTAGCTACAAACACCAGGATGTAAATAGCATTGTTAGCTACGGACACCCGATGTAAATAGCATCTGCCTTAAAAGAAAAATTAAGATATTGTATACATTTTTCAATTTAGCCATTCTGCATGAAAAGTACTTTTACTTTAATACTTCAAGTACATTTAGCTGTCAAGTCTTCTGTACTTTTACGTCGTTTTTTAACTTCTTGCAAGGCAGTCATCACTGTCTGCAGAGTGAAAGACGAAGGGTAGAGATTGCGTTGCATATTTAAACAAAGAGAGAAGAAAAGGGGGGGCTCAGCTTGTCAATAATAAAAGGAGCATTCTGGAAGTTAGGGAGGCAGTATCAGCAGGGGCGGATCTACCGGGGTGGCATGGGGTGGCAACTGCCACCCTAAACAATAGCCTTGCCACCCCAGCTGCCACCCCAGTTGGCATCTTTGTTTTGAAAGAAAAGTTGTGGCTCATCGGACATTTATGAGAGAAAATCTCTAATGTCCGAGTGCAAGTGAATGCAGCACAAGACGCGAGTCTTGTAACCCCTCCCCTGGCGCGAGAGTGGAAATATGATTGGTGGCGAATTCACTTGAACGGGGGACGGCGCAAAACGAGAAGCCTTTCGGACTCAAGTAGACGGAAGGAATGAGGTGTTTGCGTTCTACAATGACAGAGAAGAGAATGTCAAGTTTGGCTGTACTCAGCAATGAATCAAAACGCACTACAGCTGTTGATCTTAATAAGTTTGTGAGGCGTTTTGCTGAACAAGATGGTAATCGCCGCATTCAGCTGTAATAGACATGCCAACTTGTTGCTCTGCTCACGGATGACTCGATGAGCATACAAAACTGTTAAGATGATGACCTTGTATGCGTGTATATATTTTTTTTCTTTGTAGGGTTCTGCCCCCAAAAAACTGTTTTAAGTCCTGAGAAAGTAAAATAAGACGGTGTGTAAAACTACACTGCCCAGCCAAAAAAAAGTAACCACTTTGATTTAACTAGGCCAGTAGGTAAGGACTTTCCACTGGATAATAACTGCAGCGATGTTTATGTTTTAGCTGAATACACGTTTTTTAAGCCTAACTGATGCAGTTAGTCACTTCTTTAATATTTGTTCTTTCTGATGTAAAGTCAAGGTTGTAACTGTATATCAATAATGATATAATTACTTGTTTTTCAAATTTGAAGGAGGGTGAGCAAGCATCTTGATGAACATTCATCATTAACTCCTCCAAAAAATATAGTTTATTCAATACTAAATGAATATGTGAATCATACCAGTTCTTCACTATATCTGTAAAGCGTCTTTGAGCACCTGTAAAAGCGCTAACAAATTAAATCTATTATTATTATTATTATTATTATTTATTAACAGTGATTGACAGCTGATAGGAATAATATGATTGTTAATATTATCATATTCATACAGACAAACATCGATGAGACAGTTAATTAATGTACTTATTGCAGCAGTCTTCATAGATTTGGTACCCCTGCTGGTCTAAGAGTGAAACAAACTCATTCAGTTATTGTTCAGTTAAAATTCATTAAATTACGTCTGCCACCTTATATATGTATATGTAAGGCTTTACTGATGTGCCACAATAATATCACCTATGTCATTGAGTTAAAATATTAATATTGTGGCTTTCCAAGTTAACATTGATAGGGGTGTAACGGTTCACAAACATTTAGGTTCGGTACGTACCTCGGTTTTTAGGTCACGGTTCGGTTCGGTACGTTTTCGGTACAGCAGAAAAAATTATCACAAAACACTAAATATATATATATATTTTTTAAATTATTATTAAACTGAATAATGTATTCAAATAAATACAAAATATAATAAAATAAACATTAAGGTGCAGCATTTCGATGAACTGAAATAATCTGTATTTGAACTTTACTGTACTAGTACTCACAAAACATAAACTATTAGTTTTGGGTTTTTAATTATTATTAAACTGAATATTCACTCAAATAAATACAAAATATAATAAAATAAACATTAAGGTGCAGCATTTCGATGAACTGAAATAATCTGTATTTGTACTAATACCTAAGCAGCCAGTTTGACATTATGACTTGCTTGTCATTGTATTTTCATGTTTTTTTAAAGAAAAATTAACTTGTCCACATTGCTTGCTGAAAGGGCAGATCTGCTGGCACTAACAATGTCTCCTGCTGTGGAGAACACCCTCTCGCTAGGGACAGAGGTAGCAGATACAGCCAGATAGCGCTTTGCTAACACGGCAACATAAGGATATTTGGCGTTTGTAATAGCTTTGGCTCGGTCTGAACTTTTTGCGAGTGGTGGAGGCTTAAATGCTAGCGGGAGTTAGGTTTGCACAGTCTTTTTTCTTTTGGTACCGGTGATATTCACGTTCGGGTGATGCCTTTTCAAATTAGTGTGCAAGTTTGATGTATTGCCAGCCGCGTAACCAATTTTAGTTGAACAATGCCGACAAACAGCTTTGGTTCGGTCCACCTGTCTTTGCCCGTCATCCTTGTACGTAACTGCGAAACCAAAATGTTCCCAAACCGGAGACTTCAATGATGCTGGAGGATTTTCGAGCTCAACTTTATCTGCGTTCGCCATTTCGACAGTTCCTCAAATGACTGACTAAATTTGAACGCATCCCTCTGACCAGCTCTCATAGTATGCCTCTCGTCCAATGAAATGACTTGCTCGCTCTATGATATATACCTGAGATTACTTCCAGAAAGTTGTTCATGTTCTCAATTTTTTACGTTTAACGCTATATTCGTTCGGTACACACGTGTACCGAACCAAAGGGCCCATACCGAATAATTTCAGTATGGGTACGTGTACCGTTACACCCCTAATTGATTGATATGATTGCGATTTAAATCAGCATATACTTCTGCCAGGGGATGCCACCCCACAAAATCTCCTGCCACCCTCTTGCCACCCCATGAATATTTGTCTAGATCCGCCCCTGAGTATCAGCATGTCCTCAGTTCAACAGAAAGACAACATACTTTTGGTGCAAATAGAGATAATAAAAATTAGTAAGAATAACACACTGATATTATTAAAGTAAACAAAATAATTTTCCGATTAAACACACACACTCACACACACTCACACACACACACGGTAAGGTTGAGTGGGCAGTATGGCGGGTCTGTAGCTGTGATGTATAATTGATGAGGGAAGGCAGCAGGTGATAATAGAAAAGTATCTCCATGAAACTAAAGAAGATGAACTCTGTGAGGATGCAGCTCATCACTACATTCAGCTCAATCACAAACAGCTGAGACACTATATATCACAGAATACTATGTTGTTAAGACCCACAGGATGTAACATACACATACAGCTCAGAGTGATGCTTTCAGTCAAAGAGAGTGTGTTGACATGTAGAGGATCATACTTTGACAGGAGCAGTCTTTTAACCAATGTGATGGGTTACATCCTATTGGACACATATTGATCATTGACACTTCAAAAGACCCTTGCAGGGTTTTACCATCATTTAGCATCACAAATGTTTCCCCAGGCACCAGTTACCTTGTTTCTGATGCCAGCTCTGGAGCTTTCCCCGTCCCTCCCTCATTCCCTGACCCTTTAAGACGACAATAGGGTGGCCCATGTGAGTCGAGTGTGGCTTCCTGTGGCCATCTTGTCTGTGTGAGTCCAGAGGACGTCTGCAGTGAGAGATTCAGGGGTTCACCTCTGCCACAGCAATGATTCTGATTTAGAGGTTAACACTGGGGACCAAAAAGGGTTCCCAGAGGGGGTTATGGACAGGCACCTCTGGGACCTCTGCCCCAATGATAGCTGACATTCGGCGGGTGTGTTTCATGCGTGAAAGGCCCTAGTTTGGATTGGGAAGGATCTGGAGGAAGGTGGTTCCCAACTCTGGCAGAGAGCTTTTTCAGTGCCCCTCGCTTGGATCTCGCCACTTCCCAGATCGAATCCTGGCTCCTGGCATGTTAGGTTTACGTAAAGGGTGTTCGAGGAGGTGTCCAGATTAATCATAGCAAGTACGTCACCAGAGGCCTGTACTACGAAGCTGGTTCAACCTAACCTGGATATGTTTGAGTTAGCCGGTTGGCCTAATCCAAAACATCCGCGCTGTCGCTAAACTGTACTACGACGCGGGTTATCAAGTGGATCGCTCAAGTCAGCCGTGTCCTATCTAGTTAGGTACGCGTTCACATGAAAGTGGTGGTATTTGGAGCATTCGACCAACCACAAACATGGAGAAGCATACTGACAGCGCAGCGTCATACTTCCTGAATGAAAAGTCAACTATAATATTAGACATATGAAGAAGTTAAACTTTAAACATCCATGACTTAAACACTTTATCCAGGATAAAAGCCACATAGTCTGCACCTGCAAGGTGAATACAGCTGGCAAAAGAAAAAGTGTTTGAATGCGTACATTAACAGGTTTATGATATCACTGCCCCATCTAAGACACGATCTGACTTTAAATTACATTTGACTCGAGTGTTTCGTCAACTTAATGTTTTGCTTAAAATAATACTTCTGCATACAGTATGTGACACTGTGAGTGTTGCATGGCCAGATACGGCTCAGCTGACTCAGATAAGGAAATATATGATACATTATGAAGTGATATGCCGCGGACTGTACTTAATGTCACTCTGATCCGGTTACTTATGTTGTGGCAGATATTTAATTAAGCTTTCTTAACGCTAATGTTATAATAGTCAGATTGCCCTGAAGATGGGAGGTGATATTCTATTAATGTTCACCAGTGGCGTCGCCTGGCCTGACAATGTCTCCCCCTCCACCCTGAAGCATTGTGCTGATCAGCTGTCTCCGGTGTTTACCGACATCTTCAACACCTCGCTGGAGACATCCAGACATCATCCCGGTTCCCAAGGAAACAAGGATCACAGGATTAAGGCCGACCCCTCTCTGGTCACAAACTGTTCACCCCCCTCCCCTCTGGCAGGAGGCTGCGCTCCATTAGGACCAAAACCTCTCGCCACCTGAACGGTTTCTTCCCCTCCGCTACCGGCCTCATCAACAAGGCCTGGCCCCCCCACCGACACTGACCCTCAGCCACATCATAGACTGAAGTACATTAATGCACACAATGTCTTTTTTCTATTACTGTCAAAATGTATTCCATATTTGATTCCTTTTTATTCCATTCTATTCTTTTGTAAATACTGCTAGATTTGACTAGATCTTTAATTATTTCTAATATTTAATTTTGTATGCATGCACCACGACACCAAGTCAAATTCCTTGTACGTGTAAACATACCTGGTAATAAACCTATTTCTGATTCTGGTTCTGATTCAGAATAATTTGGCTTTTCTGTCTTCAGAACATTGATAAAAATCTCAGTGTACATTGGAAAGTCATGCTAATGTAAGTAGCTCTAGATAGAGATGTTTCCTAAAAATGCTTGATACAGAAACAACGGTGTCCTCCTGCTTGTTATATAACCTTGCAGGCTGCGTAAAAAAGGTGAGACTGGAGAAACTGAAAGAAAAGATTAAAACTGACATATAACGTTTGCTAACAAACTCAATAACGTTTAAATGTATGAGACAATTTAGCCGTGTTTGGAGATACAGAATGTCTGAATTAATGAAAGTGCAGAACTGAAAGGTGCAGTTCTAAAATAAACACACTCTTCTTTTCTGTATGGCCCATGATGATTACTAATGCTAAATAGCTAGGAGGGGTGTATTTATTACAGAACTGCACCCTTTAAGTTCTGCACATTCACCTGGGAGTATGTTAACAAACCTGTTAGGTTAGTCTCTAAAAATAGCTTTTGAATAGCCAATTTTAACAACAGGACATTTCAATAAAATCCATGCCTTCACAATAAATTAAGAAAATGCTCTTTTGTTTCTTCCACAGTTTAATTAACCTACATTGTTATTAACAGCACTATATAAATGTTTTAGGGTTAATGTCAATCAGCAAAAACACGTGGGTTTGCTGTCCTGGCTCCAAGATGGTGGAATGAGCTCCCCATTGACATCAGGACAGCAGATAGCTTACACATCTTCCGGCGCAGACTGAAAACTCATCTCTTTCGACTCCACTTCGAGCGATAGAATTACTAACAGAGCACTTATATACTAATAAAGGATTGGCTTATCTATAGCCAGTTGAGTAGCACTTGAAATGTTTGGCTCTATCATCATCATCATCTTTTATTTAAAGAGACTCTTGGTCCATTATTACAAAAACATACAACACTCAAATATAAATTAAAAAAGGCAGTTATACCAATGTTTCCACAGAGGTGACTGGTATCGTACAGCACTGAAACACGGATTTGACAGCAGCATAATGATAGAGTTATGAGAAACATTCAATCGACAGATGAATTTGTACATTCGATTTCTCAAAAGAGCATGGAACGTGTTGACTCGTGCGTTACAGAACATTTCACTTGCACTGCACCACCTTGGTTTTCTAAGCAGTATACGCAAACAGTCATTATATGCAACCTGGAGCTTCTTGAGGCTTGCCTTCTTATACTTGACCCACAAGGGGGCAGTATAGAGAGGAGTGCAATAAGCTCTAAAGAGGTTCACCTTAACCTTATCTGAACACCAAGAGAGTTTTCTAGCCAACATGTTGGCTTGCATATATAAGACACGCCGCTGTCTATACATGTCATCATCATCAGCCATTTCATCTGTGATGATGTGTCCCAGATACTTAGTGTTACAGCAAACAGACAGCACCTGTCCTGACAGGTAGAATGTTGGAAAACAAAGGTTCTTATCCCCTTTTGCTCTGCAGATCATTACAGCGCTCTTCTTAGCATTGTATTTAACGTCAAATTTGACTCCGTAATCAGAACAAACATTTAGCAACTGTTGAAAACCAGCACTGCTAGGAGAAACAATAGCCAGATCATCGGCATACATAAGATGGTTTACAATCACATTACCAATCACACACCCTGTTTTACAGACACTTAAATCATCTGATAGATCATTCATATAGATATTAAAAAGGCATGGTGAGAGGAGCCCCCCCTGGCGGACTCCATTACCAACACCAAATGGCGCAGAGACTGCATTCCCCCATTTGATCCGCATGCTCTGGTTGGCATACCAATAAGCCAGGATCCTAATTATACTGTTAGGCACACCCCTTTGTCTCAATTTTAAAAACAGTTTATGATGGTTAACTCGGTCAAAAGCCTTAGAGGCATCAATGAAACCAATCAGAACAGTTGAATTATGTCTTCTATATGTTTCTACCATTTCTTTCAAAGCATAGATGCATAGCTCAGTACCATGCTTAGCCTTGAAGCCAAACTGGTTATCTGAGGTACATAAATATGAACATAGTCTATCTAACAAAATTCTTTCCAAGACTTTGGATAACACACTGGCTAGAGCAATTGGTCTATAGTTATCCAAGCTCCCTACCTTGCCCGCTTTGTCCTTAATGACAGGCACCAAAGTAACAGTCAACATGGAGTCTGGCAACATACCATGAGTCATGAGGCCGGTAAAACAAATGGCAAGAAGAACGGCAACCTTCGGGCTTGCCAGTTTAAGGTGCTCTGCAGTGATTCGGTCAGAGCCGCATGCTTTATTATCAGCTAGCTGTGCAATTGCTCGATAAACCTCTTTAGCTGTAATTCCCACTGTGTCACTCTTCACAACATCACCAACTTTGTAGGGGTCACTTTTAACACAATTAAGTATATTAGAGTAATGTTGCCTCCACAACTCAGCTATGTTATCGGCTCCAGATACTCCCTCTATGGTACACGGTAATGACGTACTGGCCCTGTTCAGAGCTCTCACCTCCTTCCAGAAGCCAGTCACATCATTATGAAGCAGCTTTTCAGCCATAGAGTCCGCTCTCAATGTTTCTGTGTGTTTGTTGACATAACGAACTGCATATTTATATCTAGCATTTGTACGCTTTTTGAGATCCAGGACAGGCCCCTCTCTGGGCCTACCTGCCTGGACCCAGGCCCCAAAAGCATTCTTGGCTTCAGCATATTGATCAGCCACATGTTTATTCCACCCTGGCTTGACGTTGTGTCTCTTCCTAGAGTAGGTACAGCACGGTCTACTGGCCTCCCATACAGCTCCCACAATACAATCATACATGTTACAGAGGTCTTCACGGTGAGAGTTTTCATTACAACCCACATCAACACACAGAGTTGCCACTTTGGGTAGATATACATCACTCAATAGGACATCAGTTCTCCCATAGTACAATAGCCTATCCTCATTTGTGAGCTTGGACCAATCCACTTTAGTGTTACAGGCATTTTTAACCTCCTGAGACATCTCAGGGAGACTATCACAATCTAGTGACATTATAAAAGGAATGTGATCTGACATTGATGCCTCATACACAATCTCGATTGATCTTACAGTGTCATGGGCATTAGCAGTGCTTATGCAATGGTCAAGCCATGAAGTTGTATGCCAGGCCTCGCTTATATATGAATAGCTATCTGTAGGCAGAAGTATTTGGCTTGATAATATAAGATTGTTATCATCACAAAACTGTAGCATATGCTTAGCAAACAAGGACCTTTTGTCTGATATGTCAGCATTCATATCACCCACTACAAAAACACTGGTGGAATGATTATCAGCAATAAAAGAATGTATAAAAGCAAGTCTGTTCAGGTATTCATCTTCATTATGCTGTGACTCATATGGTGTATATACATTGAGAATGCTAAACTCCTTGTTATTCATTTTGATCTGTACAGCAATACACCAGTCAACTTCAAGCCTGATGACATTAATGACAGTGTCCAGCTTCAGTTGTCCACCACTACACGTCGGATCCTATCAGCAGCGCTGTTGCCCAGGCGCAGCCCGCGACAGTTAAATGATCCAACCCGCATAACGTTTAGCTAAGCAGCTCAGCCGTAGCCCCATTCAGTACCCTCGCACCAGCAAAAGGTCTAGCTCTGCTAGCCCCTATCACCTCCGCTTTACGTGGTTCATAGTATCTTCTCACAACTGAGCCTTCAGGCCAGAGTTCTGGGTTAAACATCTCCGCAACTTCATTGCACTCAGCACACACTTTAAACGAGCTATATCTGCTGCTTGCAGTGTCAATACGGTGACAGTTAACATCACGGCCGAGTTGTTCAGTTAGATATTCGGACAGTGTCTCAGCATCAAGGTCTGGCGAGAATTTGGTAGCAAAAACACTCACCAACTTCGTACGGATCACTTTGATATTCCCTTGTGCAGCAGTGCCAACAATAGGCTTAGGCATCCTCCGTTCAGGTTTCCCAACAAGCTGTTTAGATAAGGCAGACTGGCCCTCGGCCCAGGGTCGGCTCTAGAACAAATCAAATGGGGGGGCAATCATTTACCAAGGGGGGGCACACACTGCCGTCAACAACCAACACACAAACACCAACGCAACTTCAATTTAAAAAAACATTCTGTAAAGTCTATTGTCTTTCACACACATTGCAGGGTGTAGTGCTATTGTATAGCGCACCTATGACTTGTGCATACATGCACGGCTGTGGCACGATCACCAAAACAGAAACATATGGACATAGGCCACCATATGAAAAGTGTGCAAATGTATTTAGTATCCTATCCATGTGAACATGTTTTAGGTGGGGGGTGGACCTAACCTCCTCTAGGAGGGTCTGGGGGCAAGCTCCCCCGGGAAGATTATTTTTAAAATATTGAAGTTAAAAGCATCAATCTGGTGCACTTTGAGAGCAAAATGAAGAGATCTATGGATAGTCTACATCTCTCAACATCCATATGAAACACAACTGTAAACAGATTTACTTTTTCTTTATGGATATTTTACTAATCACTCCCCTTTTAAATGGTATTCTTGTGTTATTGTCCTATAGTATTTCATACCCGTTTTTCATTTATTCTCTTATTCTTTAATAACTATAATGATCATATAAAGGTAGCCTATTCCTCGCAAATACTTGTTTACATAAATGGTGACCAAACCGTTTGAGACCCACTGAGATAACCTACACTAAAGTGAACTATCTAAACACTGAGAGAGTCCTTACCTCACTGAGCTGACGTTATAAGATCCTCTCAGTCTGACAGGAGAGGACTCTCCTCCACCTTGGTGTAGAAACAGCTCTTTATATCCGTTAGCATAGCTAGCTAACCAGATGCTAACAACAATATTCCACGTTACCGCTCGCGCACTGACAAAATGCGCTCGTGCCACACACAGAGAGCCGAGCTTGAATGAAACACAGAGACCCATGTACTTGTACTGTACTGTATATCATATTATTTTCGATGGCTTTACTGTAATCAGTGTAACAGATGGACAGATCGCCACTGGGCTTTCATCTAAACACACAGCCACGTAATGATAACAAAACAAAAGTCGGGGTCATTGGTCAAGCAACACACCAATCAGAGAGCAGCAGTGAGCACACCTCAGGCTGTGTTTCATATAAAGAATAAATAAAGAATACAAATGTGTATTCTTTATTTCTGATGTATTTCACACAAAAAACTTTTGGTGGAAACGTTTTAACTTATATGATTTTTTTTTTTTTTTAAACGGCAAATTGGCAATAAGGCTCGTTGGGGGGGCACAGTGACTCATTTGGGGGGGCATGGCCCGCGAATGACCCCCCATGACGCCGACCCTGCCTCGGCCCTATTCCTCCGACCTCGGCCCTGTTTCACAACTTGACTCCATACCTGCGAATTTACCGCAGTTCCTCCAGGGCTCACACAGGCACTCACGGTCCCTGACGCAGCGAGCGGGTCAACACAGTTGGGATGTACTACATCAGTAGAAGAGCCGGGGGGGCTCGCATCCTTCACCAACACCGCACCATTACCCTGAGCGCTCCCACAGGTAGTTTCAGCGTCACTTGGTACAGCCAGTCCTCCACCATGACTCGGCTCCAACTGGCGTTCTACGGCAGCAACTCTGCTGTCCATGGTCGCAGCCACAGCACGCAGGTCCTCACCGATATCTGCCTGAACTTCCACTACGTGTCTTAATGCGCAAACCTCGCTGTGCAGTCGCTCCATCTTGCTCAGCAGGTTGGACACATCCAGGTTGTTAAACGTAACAGGCGGCAGCTCATCCAGGTAGTGGGAGACAAAACGGGGGATGTTTTCACCGCATTCATTTAGCACTTTTAGGCAGCTTTTAATATTGTTTGCATCCTTCTGGTTGCCTTTAAAGGCCACACACCGCTGCTTGGTTTCAGGACAGAGTTCAAACAACGTCTTTTTAGAAGTCTCGATCCATTCGGAATCGAAGGTGTTAGAGGCTACAAGGACTAGCTCGTCCTGGGTCATAGTTTTAATTTTAACCGCCAGGAAGTTGAGTAACTCATCCTCTACAATAACTAGGCCGTCAACAGTCTTATATATTGTAGGTTTTAGTCGAGGCCGGTGGTTTGAATCGGGAGCTACCGAGCCATAACACACACCATCAGCCATCTTGTAAGACAGAAAGATCACGTCGTATTCATCTATGAAACCTGATGTACTTATATGATTCTGTTTTCTTCAAGGTTGTGTCTTCCTGGTCGAATGTACTTATTGTAAGTCGCTTTGGATAAAAGCGTCAGCTAAATGCAATGTAATGTAATGTAGTTTAAGTTTGTTTTTAGAATTGTTTGCAAAATAGGCAGTGCTTGAATTGGAATGAAAAAGGTGCCAGTACTCTAAAATCAGCAACTTTTTCAAGTCAATTTTATATATACAGCCCACAAACAAGAATTTGGCTACTATAATGCTGGTGGGTTTGTCTCTTTACTACTGTATATTTTAGAAAGGTTCACTGTACTTAAAATTTTTTATGATAGTCAGCGGATATGGCTAAAGCTCAGTAAGGTCAATATTAACTGAAAATATAGCAATCAAAGTCTAGATCTTCTGCTGAAGACACATGAAGCAGAGACCTTTCAGGTGAGAGCCCCTCTGGTGGTGTTCAACATTAATGACAAGGAAACAAAGCTCTGGTCAGAAGCATTTTTTATAAAAAGCTTTAACAAAATTAAGTATTTCTGTACATTTTGAATGCAATCTAACTTTCCAACTCAGAAAACGAAAAACGAAAAAGTGCCAAAAGTCTTCTCACATGGCTGAGCTGCTTTGCAATATACTTCACCACTGAAGAATACAAATATGTATAAAGTAAACTATGATGCAATCTAACTTTCCAACTCAGAAAAATGATAAAGAGCATGAACAAAGAACATGTAAAAACAAATGCAAAATGTGCACAATCTAAAATGAGAAACTGTAACTGCAAGTAACAAAGTCTGAGCCATGGTAAAGAGTTACATTGAACACCAAGCTGATCAGATAACTCCCTGGTTGGTCTGAAGTCCTTCTATCTCCAGGATCTGTACAAATCGGCACATTATGCCAAAAGTCTTCTCACTGGGTGAGCTGCTTTGCAATATACTTCACATTGTTAGAAAAGGCTCCAGAAGGCCTTGGGGACATCAGTATCAGGGGCTGGAGCTGGACAGGCTCTTTCATCAGCACTTCTCCTTCCCTTTGCCAGCCAGGACCTCACATACTGTTCCGGATTGAACTGTCCTAGTGATGGTCCATTACATTAATGAAAACCAGGCTGGACAGTCGGCTGACAGAGAGAGCATTCCTTTTTGCAGTAAGGATATCGTTCATGCAGCTGAATGCCCGCTCACACTCACTAGTGGAGACAGCGATGGTTCGGACTGCTTTCAGTAGAGGCTCCATGGCAGCAGGTGTACGGGATGCCCTGGTTTCCTTGTATTCGCGAAAGCCCTGAACAGTCTCTCTTCTGTCCACTTTCAGCACTTCGCACAAACGTAGCACCTCTACGTCCCCATACAGTACGTCTAACTCCTCTTCAGGCCAACTTCCAGGATGGATAACTTTCATGTCCTGGATTAGCTGATTGTCCCGGGCCTCCCGGCCATGTAATGGGATTTCTCTTGTGCTGACATGAGAGGAGGTTGTGGAAGTCATTCTGTGTCTCAGATTCTCTACCATACTGTGGAAAAACTGACCTGCATGAATCTGTACAAGCCTGCCATTCTCACGCAGGGCAACACCCTTGAAGGACTTCTCAGCTAGAGCTGTATGAACTGTAGTCATGTGTGGGCCAGGCATGGTGACCATGGATTCAAAAACTCGTATTTCTCGAGTTAAGAGCCTATCTGCTGTAGGCAGTGTCATCTCTCTTTTTTGGAGTTGCCGAGAGAGGTCGCTGAGCTCTGTGAGCGCATCGTACATCAGTCCCAGATTGCTGACAAACGTTGCAGATGTGAGCACATCATCCAGGCCCTTGTACTTTGCTCTGTCTCTGGAATCCCTGCTCGTGTCATTTGCAGCATTTGTGAAGTGATCATGAAGCACTCGGTAGTTTTCCCAGACTGCTCTGACGCTCCTTTCACTTGAAGCCACCCAGCGGATGGACAAAACACGCCCTATCACCAGGAGACGCTGTCCGACTGCTTGCGCACACTGCGCTAACTGCCTCTGATTTTTGGGGGAGGCATGGAACAAGGAATAGAGTTTGTCAAAAAATATCTGGAAATGATTGAGCCCTGAGACCTCCTTGACCACATCCCCAACTGCCAGCTCTAGACGATGATTGGAGCAGTGCCACACAAACAGGCTTGGGAATTTACTACACAACTGTTCTCTTCCCTAGCATGACTGAAGCCCCATCACATGCAAAAGAAACGAAACACTGACCTAAAAAGTCCTCGTTAAAATCTCTTCCAAGACACTCCATTAACGCCTTTGTGATGTCATCAGCCGTTGTTCCATCCAACTCGATCAGCTCCCAAAAAAAACGTTTCGGGCTCAGCATCAGCTAATGCTGAGCGTAGACACACAACAAGCACCGTTTTACCACTAATAGTGGTAGATTCATCGACCAAAACACAGAGTTTTCTTTGCTTTTCTGTAATGTCTTTTGCCATTTTTTTCTTCAGCTCATGAGCTATGTGGTAGATGATTTCGCCACAGGTTTTATTGGAGTGCAAAACCCTGCCCACGTTCAGCCCATTCAGTTTCTGTACATTCAAATCAATTGGCATGTCTGTGAATGGCCGGCTATGTTTGCCAATTTTATATGCCGTTCGAAAAACTCTGATAGTGGTGTCTAATTCAGATTTATGCATAGACTGCACTTGATGTTGAATAGTTTCACGTGAAGCAGCTGTAAGGATGTCAGCAGCTTTTACATGGGCTTGTGATTCTTTATGTTCTTTGATTTTTTTTCTCAGGCTAGCTTGTTGTTTGCCCTTGTCAACACCGAAATGAGACACTGCACACTCACCCCATTCAGTTGACAGTTTCAGTCCTTGTCCAGTGTGTATTCCCAAAGATTTGACATCTCTGCATATCCGACATCCTAGCTTCTTATCTTTAAGAAGGAGCCATGCATTGGTCTTGCAAAATATTGCACCTGGTCCGTTGTCCAGCAGTCAGGTGCATCGCTTTGCCCGGTGTTGGTGGTGGCAGTTGCGCCAGCAGCAGCTAACGTTAGAGGCTCTGGAGGAGGCGGCGGAGCTAGTGCTAATGCTAATGCACTAGAACTTGGAGCAGGAGGATCAACCAAAGAAAGCTCCCCATCAGACACAATTTCCAACACAGGCACAGCATTCTCTGTATTTGAAGTTTCTTCCGGCGACAACCGCTGTCTTTTTGCACTTTTATTAATCCACGCTAACATTTTAGAAATGCTAATTTGTGACGTGACTTGCTTTCCTTCTCTCGGGGGCGTGCCTGCTCTGTTCTATCACTCTACATAGCCACCCACTGGGTGGGAGTTGCACTGCATAAACACAACACACGTGCATCTAGGTATGTAAATTGTAAAGCATTAAAACATGGTTTTACTAACAGTTTTCAGCATGTTGTTACTTCGGCATTATTATTATTATTATTATTTTGAAACGTGTATTACTATTAAATTACGGTCAAATAGGTTAATTTTGACATAGTCGTTTCCACCACAGTATTTACATGGAGAAGATAAGCCCCGCCCCCTCTCCAGCACGTTCTGTTTGAATGACAGGAGTAAACAGCTGACAGCCGCTGTGAAACTCCAGCGGTTAGAGCGATGAGAATGTCCGTTCGGCACCTCATGACGCATCTACTGAGTACCGGGCGGCTGTATATATATATATGGATGTATAATAAGAACGGCGGGAGAGTGTTGAGTACTGGCACGGTGCATGAGTACCGGAGTACCGCCAGCATGCCGGTACTGAGCAAGAAGTGCCGGTACTCCATGGGTCAGAACCAGAAGTGCCGGTACTGCGTACCGGTGAGTACCGGCCCAATTCCAGCACTGAAAATAGGTATGTAACTGCAATCTCCCCACTTTGTATGTGCTTTTTATTTATGTCATATATTATTTGTATGATTAGATGTAGGTCTGCCTATATATGGTGCAATTCCCCAAATCACAAGAGTACAATGTTTTTCTTATATTTTAAGGAGTGCTATGGAGGATCCATCTGATAAAGTATTAACAATTCTAGAGCAATTTAAAGAAGAGCTGCAAACCAATGGACCTGCCGCAGCAGTTGAAAAGATCAAGGCTTATTTGAAAGAGCAGGATACAATTCCACTAAACATTGCCATCACAGGAGAGACTGGCTCTGGTAAATCCACCTTTGTTAACGCCTTTAGAGAAGAAGGATAAGAGTGCTGAAGCCGCCCCTACTGGTTGTACAGAAACCACCATGGAAGTCAAACCATTCCCCCATCCAAACTATCCTAATGTTACACTGTGGGATCTTCCTGGTATTGGCACCAGGGGCGTCGCCTGGACCTGGAAACATTCGGGGCTTAGCCCACAGTGGCGGCGCTACAGTCGAATTTTCTACATTTCTACAATTTCACATACACAATTGCGCCATCTGGTGTCACAAACGTGTGCCTGCATTAGCTTTGTTACGGCAATGCATTGTGGGAGATTCTCATAGCACCTGAGGATCACTTGAGGGTAAGGTGCCTGTATTATCTCGGTGGACAAAATGTATGTTTTTATTTTATAAGGACAATAACGTACTGTTGTGTTTGTTTAGTTTAATATTAATTGTTTAATGCTCACAGTCACAGCAACATGTTTTTTGTGTGATTGGCTATTTGTTTTATATGATTTATCAACGTGATCATCAATAGCTAATCTGAGCACCAGAACCCAGCTCACGTGTCCTTTTATGCTGTCCATTGAAATGCAGGTATGTGAGTTTTGTACACCAGTTTATTTATGTTTAATGTTTCACATTGCTCCACATGATGCCTCGACTACAAAGTCTTCCATGTTTCTACGCTTCTTCCTCTGTGTCACAGTTTCGGGAATATCAAGATCATTGCACAGGGCCTTGGTCTTGTCATAGACCTCATGTGCTTTCTTGTTACTTCGGTAACTTTTCAGTGTGTTCTCAACTGCTGTTTTGTAATCTACAGCCTGCACCAAGTCAATTGTTTCTTTCTGCAGGTATTTGTGCAGGCCCTGAGTGGTTGAGAGCAGTGCCTGGAACATGACAGCAGGTAGATGGTACTGAATTTTCAAAGCTTGCTTTCCAGTCCCTTTGCTAGAGGGGCTAAAGGCTCCCTAAAGTCTTGATCAAAGCAGGAGGTTTTTGACATGCCCAGCGAACAAGTTTAATGTTTCACATTGCTTGTGAAAAATATACTACCACTATACGATCACTGATGTTTTGTTGTTGACTGGACACTTATTTTGTAAAAGAGATAGCATGAGAGGATCTCTTAAGCAATGCAGCTCACGTGTCCTTTTTATATGCTGTCCATTGAAATGCAGGAAAGTAATCACCAGGTCTGAGTGATCTGTTGCCGAGGGGACACTACACCGGAGTTACATAAGCAGAGATAAAGTGCTATTTTGGGGGGAACTCACCTCCTCTGGGGTCCCCCAGGAAGATTTTTTTTAAATATTGAAGTTAAAAGCATCAATCTTGTGCACTTTGAGAGCAACATTAAGAGATATGGATACATCTCTCAACACCCATATGTCAAAAAGAAATCAAAGAATCAGAATCAGAAACGGGTTTATTATTTAAAAACACTTCATTTTCCAATTAAATCATAAACTATGTCAAATGATTAGAAGTTGTTAGTAATCAGATTAAACAGAACAAAGGGATGGAAGGAGGAAATAATAATCCCTCATCTCTTGCTGTTTGCGGTTGAAATGATCTCTTTTGCTGGCCAAATGGAAAGCAGTGATGTCTCACTTGCCTTGACTTGTATCTGCAGTCCCTAAATCAGTTCCCCAGTTACCCATTGCCTCTTGTCTGTTCTGGTGTTCCTGTTCATTGTTGTCTCCATTGTTGTTCTTGTCTGTTGTATCTCCTTCTTGTGTGTCCCTTTCTCCTGTTCTCCTTTCTTCATCCTCTACTCTGTTTGGCTCATCTGTGATGACTGTGTAGGTAAACACAAACAAGTATGTAAGTCAATCAGTTTCCAGCTCTGTCAAATAAACGAATTTCAAGATACACAAATGTGTCTTCATTAAAATGAGTGTCACCACACTGTCACAAAATGTAATACTAACCAATTGAAAATAGTTAAATTTACATTGGAAACCTCTTGTTAGATATCAGTGTTAAGAGTAGTTATCTGCCAATAGGACAGAATCATTCCTATACAAATGCAGTTTGAGTAATTCACTTAATACATTTACTTAAAACTTTAATATAGTCATTTTCACTTAATACTATAATATAGTCATCTTTCTGCTTTCAACACTAAGGAAAGCTGTACAATTTGACATGATAATGAGGAAAAAAGGCCTCCGACAATGCAGATATTTTTGGATCATATCAATTTTAAGATGGGGGTCAAGGCTTAATATTTGGGAGCATAGTGTCCCTTCCCCCTTTCAGGAGCCCCACTGGATTGGCTTTGATCTGAAATATTTGTATAAAAAGCTTGTTAGCTGGCTGTCCATCTCATAATGTTCACATAGAAACTAGCTGTCAATAGGAAATATCAATCAGAAGAATTATAATTTCTTGCAAAAATCTGTCACAAAAGAGGTTGCACATTTAAATGCAGGTGTTGTTATGGCAACGTCAGTGGCCAGACAGCCACATTTACTGCTGCAAATACGTTCAAACATGCTGTCGACGTAAAGCAGTGGCAACTATGCCACCATTTCAGCTGACTTTTTCTCAGAAATACTGTCACATAATATCCATATATTTCAGTGCTAGGTTGATGCTTAGCTAAGCTAACTATGAAACACTTTAACTGACAGGACTCCTGATCAACTGTGTAATGTAAGGTAGCTTCTAGCTTCATGTCGAACACAGACAGTAAGTCAACATTTCCCAGAGAGCTTTCTTTGAAATCACCAGGTAACGCTAAAAAACACAACATTTAGATTGTATGACAAAGTGTTTATTTAATATATCTGGCTAGCTATAGCTACTTGCTAACGGTTTAGCTTACCCGCGCGATTCAAAGTAACGTCAACGTGGCTATAATTTATGCTTTGCTTACATGTTGACATAACTTGTAAGTTTACTGACATGTACATACCTTGTTCATCTGGCTCAGGTGGTTGCTCTGGGGTTGTTGTGTGAGCCACCATTTGAGAATTGCCGTCTTTTTTATTAAAAAAATGTCTAATGTCCATCTTCAGAAACTCGGCGTCCGCGGCTGAAAGTTTAAACACTGTCACAGAGGAGAGTTACGTACCTGTACACTGTCAGCCAATAAAACAAGTTTATTTCCATGCAACTCTCTGATTGGTCTGGTGGTGTCTTGCCTCTGTTGCATTCACTGAACACGGGAAATTACAATCCTGCCGTCCTCTAGGTAAAGTACGGTTAATGTATTATATTATTGAGGGAGAATTTGTCCGGGGCTAAAGAAAAAACATCCGGGGCTTTAGCCCCGGATGCCTACCCCAGGCGACGCCCATGATTGGCACCCCCAAGTTTCAAGCAGAAAATTATCTGAAGCAGGTTCAATTTGAAAAATGTGACTTCTTCATCATCATCGCAGCTGATCGCTTCAAAGAAAATGATGTGAAACTGGCTAAGGAGATCCAGAGGATGGAGAAAAAGTTCTACTTTGTTCGCTCAAAGATGGACCAGGACATGCGGAATGAGGAAGACACTCAGAGCGAGTTCAATGAGGAAAAGACTCTCGCAAAGATCCGGGTAGATTGTGTCCAAAGTAAGTCTTATTCAGAAATTCAGAACATTAGAAATGCCTAAACTTAAAGGCTTCTAGAATAAGGGTCATAATAAGACACGGCTTCATTTTAAAGGGACAACAATAACGTTCCACATGTGCAGCATAAGTTGAGAAGAAGAGCTATCAATGTTAACAGGTCATAAAATGAGTCATATGAATACTGGCTGAGCTCACTGAGGGTCTGTTGGTGTGACCGATCATCCTCTCAGATCTGAAACTACCTGCCGGTCTTTGTGTCTGACCTGCAGAGGGTTGCTGGGGTTTTCCTTTACTCTGTTCCAATTTCATTGTCTGAAATTAACTTGTTTATTCTCTTTGTGATGCAGGTCTTGAAAATAAAGGTAAACGGTCTCCACAAGTCTTCCTGGTGTCCAGCCGCCATCTCCACCTGTATGACTTCCATCTGTTACAGGAGACCCTGGAGAGAGAGCTTCCTGCACACAAGAGGGATGCTCTGCTGTTAGCCATGCCCATTGTCACTTTTGAGCTCATCAACAAAAATAAAGAGGCTCTCCAGTCAAGAATAAAGTACCTAGCTGCTGCATCTGCACTCGGAGCAGCTGTACCGATTCCTGGGCTCTCTTTTGCTCTTGATCTAAACATGCTGGTTACTAATGCCATAGTGTACAAAAATACTTTTGGTCTTGATCCCGAATCACTGCAGAGTCTTGCTGATAGTGCACGTGTGCCTTTGCATGATCTCAGAGCAGAGATGAAATCACCTCTGGCTTTGAAAGAAATAAACAGTGAGGTTATCCTTAACATACTGATGGTGTCTGGGTTTCACCTTGCTTCATTCGCAGCAGAGGAAGTGTTCAGTTGTATTCCATTTTTTCAATCAACATCAGCAGCCATCTCTTATGCCTCCACCTACAGCGCTCTCACTACTATCCTCAACATGCTCGCTGAGGATGCTCAGAGGGTATTCAGAAAGGCCATCCAAGTGTGATATTGGAAGGGGATTGGCCTTGCCTTCAATGTCACATAAAACTTCAGTGTACAAAAGAGATTTTATATTATTTTCTGAGTAGATTTCATTTAATTTTCTTTTATAAAAAATGAACTGCAAAACGTAAACTTCCAGCTGCACATTGCATCATACAGTACAGGCTGAATGATCTGCAGACTGTAGATTATTATTTTTTAAAAAGCACTTCAAAAAGTAAATGTAGGCTTGTAACTTAGTCACCAGCACTTGCAATGATATGGCTTGCTTGAAGTGAATACATCTGCACTTTTCTTGTTGGTCGGAGTTTTAATCTTTATGCTTTTACACTTATTGTAAGTCGCTATGGATAAAAGCTTCAGCTAAATGTAATGTAGTGAGTCTCTGCCCCTCAGTGGTGACAGTGAGGAATTACAACACATCATCATTCAGAGGAAATGTGCATTTTAATGTTTATCATAATTATTCTTATAACAACTGCATCACTATTATTAATACAGATTTAAGAACTAATGTTGAAAGCATTTTTTATTCTTTTCCACAGGGTTTATCACGTGGAAAAGATTACATCAGTTAGTAAGAATTACTTTTATTATCAATAAATCAAATTGTTTTATTGTTCAAGCGGTAAACATTTGGTCTTTAAAAGATCTGAAAAATATAAAAATATTACATTTAAAATGTAAAATTAAAATATTAAAGTATTTCAAAATATTTTTAAATTGTTGTAAAATAATTCCTGTTAATGGGCAATGAATAGACTAATAATAATAATAACAACATTATTGCACAACTTTGGAGCATGACACATTTATACCTAAATAAAAAGTGTTAGCATTTAGAAATCATTCTCACAATCAGTTGTAAGGGACAAAGGTTTACTGCAACCCTATTTTTAATATAACAATTTGTCGTAATGCTGTGCAAATAAATACCGGTACAATTTACAGGAAAATTCAACATTCCTCAATGTTTTAATTATTTGTTATTATTCTTTGTATTACCTTATCTCAAACATCAAGACTGGTGTACAAAATACTTTTTCCACTTCTGTACATCTTTCTGTGGAGGATATCTTTTCTTTCCAACCATAAAAATACTGACTCCTCACAAAAATACAACATCTGAAACTGGGTGCATTTTTCTCAGGCAGTACAAATTGTCGTGTAACAGGTGTGTATCATCATATTGCAGGCAATATTTGAATAAAGTCAACACATCACACTTTGTGCACCCTTCTTTAGGCATGCAGGTCAATGCCAAGTGCATGCATTGACAGAAATGTGGCGCTGTCAGAAATACACGTTTCTTTTTACAGGTGACCCAGACTGTTAGGGGTTAAAAACTCTGTGTATTCAGCGGAGCCCAAAACTCACTTGCCCTTTTTCTCTCTTCTTCACACCATGCTTTTTTGCACCACTCTTTTGTTGCACCCCTCTCATTTAAAAAAAGTGCTCAAAATGGCGCTGCAAATTAAAATGTCCCCTGACAAAAGTGCATTGAACAGGCTACTGATTTCATTCCTTTTCCATCTGTTCACTCCAAAATCAGCCAGTCAATGGCCGAATAAACATCCAAGCATGTAAGTTGTTTCAGATCTGAGAGGATGATCGGTCACACCAACACACCCTTAGTGAGCTCAGCCAGTATTCATATCATTCATTTTATGACCTGTTATCATTGATAGCTCTACTTCTCAACTTTGTCTGCCTGTGTGTTAAGTTATTACTTTACTATATAATAATAAAGTCATTTTTGTTGTCTTAAAATGAACAAGTTTCTACTTTCTGCGTGACCCATATTGCATAAGCTTAAGTTAAAGACATTTCTCATAGTCACTTTGACCCAATACTTACCTTGAACGCAGTCGTTCTTGATCTTTGCAAGAGTCTTTTCTTTGTTGAACTCACTCTGAGTTTCTTCCTCATCCCGCATGCTATGGTCCATCTTTGAGCGAACCACTTGGTGGTGCCAATACCAGGAAGATCCCACAGTGTAACATTGGGATATTTTGGATGGGGGTATGATTTGACCTCCATGGTGGTTTCTACACAACCAGTAGGGCCTGCATTACTCTTATCCTTCTTGGCTAAGCCTCTAAAGGCGTTAACAAAGGTGGATTTACCAGAGCCAGACTCTCCTGTGATGGCGATGTGAAGTGGAATATTTTTGCTCTTCCAAATTAGTCTGGATTTGTGTAGCTGCTGCAGTGGGTCCATGTTTTTGTAGCACTTTTTTTAATTCGTTCAATATGTTCATTAAAAACTTGATTATCCATAGCACTAGTAATTTCATTAATTTAATTGGGGGGTTGCAGCACTTATAACTTGTATTCATGTATTGTATATACAGTATACCTGTATTATTCTACATTAGCTTGTTTTATTTTATTCACTCATTGCACAAGTTCGTAATGCTTTTAATGTGATTTACCTTGTGTTGAAAGGTGCTTTATAAATAAACTTGCCTTGCTATCATCTAATCAAACATTTAAAAAACAATTAGTTTGACAATCAAATTACTATATAATATTAAAATGTAGGAGATTTTATTTAAAAACACTTCTAATTCACATTTGAAATGTGTGTAGGCTCAGTGTAAACTCAAAACTGGTGTAATAATACCTCGAACAGCCATAGCAAATGCATCACATTATAACGCTAGGTTCAGCACAATTCAGATCACATGATATTAGGCTGCAAAGATATAGATATTCAGTAATATTGACTGAATATTAAGCAGGTGCAACTTCAGCATTCAGGCTCAAACAATTCATATAAACACATAATATCCGTAAATACAAATCTTACCGGACTCAACCCTCCGGTATCATTCAAATGCACTACCCTAATTAGTCATTCGGGACAAAATGTCCACTGCCAAAAACTTTGATAAAAACATTATATTAAATGTTTCACCACTTTTTTGGGTTCAATTATTATTATATTTATATTATATTATTATTAGTTTAGTTTTAGAAGCAACTTCAGCCCTAATAAAAAATACAAAATATGTAATCATTTTCAGGATTTTAACCCTTTAAATGCCATTTTGAAAACATGACATCACTGTTGTTTTTCATGATAAACACAAAGAAAATGTGTTATTTTCCATATAATACATATCCGGGGACTGGCTCTTTTTTAATCACAGTCTGTGATATGTCAAAGGTTAGCAATTTTTTTTATTTTGGTGCATTATTAGTTTTTGCACAGTCAGATTTAAAATGGACTCTAATTAGTCATTCAGGACAAAATGTGCACTGCCAAAACTGCTGTAAAATTATTATAACAGATTTATATTTTCAAAAACTTTTTGGGGTTGAATCTTTCAATCAGCTTCAGTCCTGATCAAAAATATCAAATATTAAAAGAAAAATGTCTCACTCACTCCCATTATAACCATATATTTCTGTCTGCGCTCAAAGTGAAGGAAACTTTTGAATATAGAATTAACCGTATGAATGTCACTTGAGTGAGATACAAATGAGTTATTTATTGCTGCTGCTTCCTGTTATTGAAGATAGCAGCTGGGTTACACCTATTTATAGTAACCATTTGCAAAGACCAACCTAAATACAGCCTAGTAACCGTTTGCAGAGACCACACTTGAAAAACAACATGAAAGCATAACCCTTGGCAACCAAAACCTACAACTACCATCCTAGTTTTAGTCTCCCTTTGCCTCACAACACCTGGACATCTGGCCACTGGGATGAAATGCTTTATAAATGATAAGATAAATGGTCAAATACAGTTAGTTTTTAATGCGATCACATTTTGCCGGTTTATTCATAATATTTTTTTATAGTCTTCCTTATTATGATCTTCATATTGATTTGGAATTTTGCTTTGAGTCAAATTAAATATATATATACACACACACACACACACACACACACACACACACACACACACACACACACACACACACCCACACACACACACACACACACACACACACACACACACACACACACACACACACACACACACACACACACACACACACACACACACACACACACCACACACACACACATTGGTTTAATGAAGTCACTGAAATGCTGTAACATAACCTATAACCTTCTTATTTAGGTTTTTAAAGTGGTGCCACACTGCTGTAATTCTTAGAAGTGTCCAAAAGAAAACAACAATACATTAAAATGTCTTTATGAAGTTGTAGTTTGCTGAGTTTTCCATTTTAAGATGTTCAACATAATACAGAATACTTTCTGATAGAACAAATGATATGTGTGTCCTTCTCATTCACAGAAAGTACAAGAATATTCATTATAGATTAAAATATGTTCAGTGTCTTTAATGCAGGATATATTATTAGACAGCATTTGTTTGCAACAAGCAACATGTCTAGGTAATACATGTCTCCATAAAGTGAAACCTTTCTTAAGGTCACTCACATGTCATGACAATACTTTGTGCTCGGTAAATAAACCCCTCCTCCACGCGTTTCTTGTAAATCAGCTGCTTTAACTGAACAGGGAAAAAGAAAGGGAACATGATGAACACTGATTGGTTTAGATTCTCTGTCACTCACTGCAGGAAAATGTTTAATTGGCCACTTCCTTGAGTTTCTAAGGGGCGGAACTCTTTAAAGTCTGAACCCAACAGCGCAGCAAAGAAGTTCAACTTTCTTGCTGAGTATCAAAGTTGCAGGTGCATCATACGGTAAGGGATATAATCAGTATCTTTTTTGAAGTAGCACTTGTTTCATATTCAGTCAATATGTGTGACTTTTGCTCACTCCTTGCATGTCTTTCGTGAATTTACTTTGTTTGTATCGAGGTAGTCTATAAATAGTTTACAATGGCTATTCTGGGGTTTTAGGACAGTTATCATGTTATCATGCTATCATGATGGACCTATCATGCTATATTTAAATGATATAGTGTATGACCATACCTATATAAGGTATATTTATACATTTTATTTTTCAAAATACCAAACAGATCATTTTTTAGCCATTCCTCGTTTCGCTCATTTTCGCTCTATTCCAAGCCTGTATTTGAAAATTCTGAGCAGCAGCTGACCACGCCCCCCTGCAGAAGAGCAGGGCATGAGCCGGTGAGAGTCACGTTACCATGCTTGCTGTGATTACGAGTGTGGAATAAACATGTCATCTCAGAGCAATGCATCAAGGGCGCCGGAAGTGGGGGGGCCAGGGGGCCAGGGGGCCATTGCCCCCCCCAGCTTTCAGCCCTTTCCCACATTTTCGCAGCAGCAGATTTTTTTATTTTTTTTAAATTATTTTTTTCAGTCTTTATTTCGAACAGATTAAAAAAAAAACAAAAAAAAAAACAGAATACCGTATAATTATAATACAGTATTTATCCACATTCATGGTAATATTTGTATATTCAACAAAAAAAACAAAAAAAGTCTTCATATTAATAATAATAATAAATCATATGTGTCCGAAAGGGAGTAGGAGGAAGCAAATGCTTATTAATTCTCACCCCTTACTTGATCAATGATTGTCCTTTAAATCATTATGCAAGTTATTCCTACTTAGATTTACATTTATACATACATATACAATAATTTCATCTTCAATCACCTTTCTTCATTCTCATATTTTTCCAAAAAGGTGTTTCTGTACATCCTTTTAAACTGAATTATGCTTGTGCTTTGTTTTAACTCCTGCTCCAAACCATTCCATAAAATCACCCCACATATTGTTATACTCATACTTCTCAGAATACTTCTGACCTTGAGTTGTTTAAAATGTAGATTTCCTCTCAAATTATACCCACCCTCTCTGTCTATGAACAATGTTTTTAATTTCCTAGGAAGTAGATTATGTCTGGCTCTGTACATGATTTGTGCCGTTTTAAATTTAACCAGATCAATGAACTTCAATATGTGTGACTTCAAAAATAATACATTAGTGTGTTCAAGATATCCAACATTATTGATAACTCTTATAGCCCTTTTTTGTAATGTGCATAACGGCTATAGGTTGGTTTTGTACGTGTTTCCCCAAATCTCCACACAGTAAATCAGATATGGCAATATTAGTGTGTTATATAGAGTATGCAATGAGTTGTGGTCCAGAATGTATCTGGCTTTTCCCAATATTGCGATAGTTTTAGCCAGTTTTGCTTTTACATGAGTGATATGAGGTTTCCAGCTGATTTTGTGGTCTAAAACCACACCAAGGAACTTAATTTCATATACTCTTTCTATGTGTTATCTAGTATTAATTGTATCTGCAGATTTGTTTTATGTTTTCCAAATAACATAATCTTTGTTTTGCTTATATTTAATGATAATTTTTGTGTCAAACCAATGTTTTACTTAATAATTTCTGCTGTTATCACTTCCATTATCTCTTTCAAATTGTCACCGGAACAACAAATATTAATGTCATCTGCAAATAAAATACATTTAAATATATTTGATACTCTGCAAATGTCGTTGATGTATATTATGAACAGCTTTGGACCCAACACGGACCCCTGAGGTACTCCACAAGTTATGTTCATGTATTCTGATTTATGTTCACCAATTTCAACAAATTGTTGTCTGTTGTTTAAATAATCTCTCACCCAGTTTAATCCCACCCCTTGATGCCATACCGTTCCAGTTTTATCAGTAAAATATTGTGATGGTGTCAAATGCTTTTTGTAAGTCTATAAATATTCCCACTGCTTGTTTTTTATTGTCCATGCAGTTTGCTATTTCCTCACTTAATTCCATTAGTGCCATAGATGTTGATCTATCTTTCCTGAATCCATATTGACTGTCGTCCAAAAGCTGATGTGTTTCCATGAAACTGTGCCGCGGAAAACTGTACAAATCCCGTTTCAATAATTCCCCTCTACTCTAAAGTCGCATCTAAAACGTGATCTGATCTAGCTGTGTATATTTTGTTATTTTTGATTGTTATATTCAATCTCACTAGCTACAGGCATGTTTGAAGCTTGTAAAGAGAAGATGACAGCTCTCGCCAATCTGCTGTTCCTCAGTGCCGCCCCCCCCTCCCTCCCGCTGAAAATTATGAATGTAAGGTTGTAAAGTAATCATAGATAACACGGCAGGGTCCGTTACAGTTTGTTTTTATCTGATTTCAAATAAGCAAAGTCTTGGTTTTTAGAATATTAAACTTGTTTCGGCAAATTCAGATGATAAATAGGCCTACAACCATAGGCGGCGCCGTGAGGCTCAGGTTTGGGAAGGCTAAATAACTTTTTTTACCTGACGCTGCCCGCCTCCGGCGTGTATAGAAAAGAGATCAACTCAGTGTGCAGAGTTTAAATCTCTCAAGTCATATTACAGGATAAACGAAATACAGTTTAAACTACCGTATGCAGAGAAGACGCCGACGTGTCGCACTTATCATTCATATTACATCATCAATCAGATCATCAATCATATAATATCATAATATATCATATATTTCCTTATCTGAGTCAGCTTCTCCAGCCGTATCTAGCCGTGCAACACTTACAGTGTCACATACTGTATGCAGAAGTATTATTTTAAGCAACACATTATGTTGACGAAACACTCAAGTCAAATGTAATTAAAGTCAGATCCACTCGTGTCTTAGGGGCAGTGATATCATAAAACTATACGCTTTCAAACACTCGGTAGTTATTTTTTAACCAGTTGTTCTATATTCTCCTTGCAGGTGCAACTCTGTGGCTTGTATCCTGGATTATATGTTTAAATCATGGATGTTTAAAGCTCATATTTGTCTAATATTAGTTTACTTTTCATTAATGAAGTATGACGCTGCGCTGTCAGTAGGCTACACTTGTCCCTGTTTGTGATTGGTCAAATGCAGTTAACCCCGCCCCCGTGAACGCGCTCTCAGCTTGTGAGAGAAACCCTGGCTTGATTTACCGAGTTGATAACCAGCGTCGTAGGACCGCTTAGCGAGATCTCGTTTGTTAGTTTGTTGTTGTTAGTTTGTTTGTTACTCAAACATATCCAGGGTCTGTTGAACTGGCTTCGTAGTAGGCCTACAGGGCACAGGTGGCTAGCAGCGTTAATGTCAAAGACACAGACATTATACACTATATTTGTATTTTACCAGGATACAGTGACACAAATATTTGGGAAGGCTTAGCCTTCCCTAGCCTACAGCACCCGCCGCCACTGCCTACAACTTTGAAGCTTCGGCATAATTACAAGCGGAGAACGGAGTAAGTCATTTAACGTCACAGCAGGCATAACCAACAGCCGGTGTTTCTCGTGAGTGCAGTAATCCAAACGAAAATATCTTCATGTGAAATATTTTGCTTAATATTTGGAGTACAAAAACAATCCTGATATCATCAGAAAGCTAGGAATTCAAATGTGTCTTCGGGTCAATGCGACTGATTTTCGTCACTTTGCATTAGGTAAAATAAAGCAGGCAGACATTAACAGGAAGAATATGTACATTTTAACCCAATCAATAGGACATTGTCACACCATTCAAATGTATCCATGTAAATTACAACCAATAAAAAAAGCTTAATTTGTTTATTTGTTACGTTGTTTACTTTATTTGTTACGTTGTTCTGTGTGTGTCAGCCGTTAACCTAGCAAAATAATATATAGCCTACACTTGCAAACATGTCAGAAGAACCAGCGCAGAAGAAAACTAAATACAGTCAATCTAAACTTAAATTTAACAACTGGAAGGTCACATCCCTGACATCCACATCTCCGGAGCCTGGACCTTGGACCTTCTTCAATCATAGAAGCAGCGAAGCCAGATGAACCCAAAAGCAGCAGCTCTGCGGCCGCAGAAGAAACTGTCAAAACCGCCGCCGCCCCCACCGCCGCCGTCGTTGAACCGAAACAGGCTGGTTCCGACTGCATGGAGGTTTGTTGTCGGGACATTGAGGCGGGTAACGCTGTACAGCTAACTATCGGAAAAAAGGAGACCGCTAGTAGATTATTTGAGCAAAGAGAAGGTACTTCAACGCAGAATGGTACAAAAACAGAGAGTGGTTCATTCTTTGCAAAACCACTAAACGATAGTGATAAATTACGATGTTAACAACCTCATGATAACCTCATATTTTTTTAACTTAGGATCATACCTGTGTTTAGTCTAGAAAAAAGGTAAATGTGTGCATTTTATTATAAGTTGTGTATATTTACAGACTATTGCAAAAACTAAGAAGCTTATAAACATCAGGTTTTAAAACTAAAAGAGCTTTACAAATAAGTAACACAATTAAAGATGTTTGGAGTTTTATTTGAGTTATTCATTTACATTTTTTGTCAAAGAGATGCTGATTTGAAACCGTTGTTAGGCCTATACGTTACGGCATTTCCTGTTTCTGCCGGAGAGAGGGGAGGCCGTCCCAAAGCTTGTTGCTGTATTTACTCTGACAGGAGGGAGCCTCATGTGTCACTCCACGGAGTTCACTCCGTCACGGAGGGGGAGTGTGTGTAGGGCGTGGTTTGGGATTGGGCCATCCACACGCACTTTTTTGGCCCCCCCACTTCTAAAATGAATCCGGCGCGCCTGCAATGCATGTGTTCAAGCATATTATGAATTTGATCCAGAGACTGACCCTGAAGCAGCGGAGGTTTTGGTGGAGGTGCAAAGATCTCGGTTTGCAGCAGGACGTTTCTGAATGGTTAGTTGACAAGCTGTTGTCCCTATTTATTTTACTCTGTTACGATGCTTGCTACTTATTCCGTTCATATTTTGGCTAATTAGCAAGAATGCAATGTGTACAGTTTATAACTTAGAGTTTGTAACGCAAAAAACAGCAATACATATATATATATTTATAAAGGGAGACATTCATATTTTCAGCATATATACAATGAAATCAGAATATTCTTTACCCATCCAAATATGAATAATCACGACACATTTGATATCAACTCGGAACTTTATTGTCAAAATCAACGGTTCTTTGAACCCATAAAAAAAACGAAATGTACTTGTATTTTGTATAAATGAGACTAAATATTTTTTTTAATGATTTCAGGCGTCACAGGTATCTAGCCTACAGAAGCTTTGTGAGCTGGTGCTGGGGCTTCCTTGGACGCAGGATCAGAGTGGTGATTCCGGCCTGCGTTGTCCTCAGGGAGGCAGGAGTTTCCTGATCCGCAAAATGTCGATGTTGGGTTCAGACAGCAGCCAAATTGAACCGTGTAGCATACCCGGCGATGACCTCCTCCCTGTCAGGTTGCTCATAATGGTGCAGGGTCCACAAACACTTGGTCGAAGATGAGGTCCATCAAGTTGGCCACGTAGCCTGTGCAATGTTAAAAAAAAGCACAACAAAAAATGTGGTTTAGATTAGTATATGCATGTAAAAAAACTGAAAGTTCTTTCTAATTTTATATTTGTAAATAGTTGTATAATAAATATTTTAAACACTTACGGAATGTGGGGTCAGTCTTTACTGGTTTTGCTCTGCATTCTCCCTTCCTGGCCTTTGGGAACTGCAGTTTATACAGAGGGTTTTCCAGTGGATGTAGTGGCTTGTGCACGCTCAGCGTTTTCATTGTAGTGCAGGGCTGCCAGGTACAGTCTTTCATTTCCGCCATGATAAAAATGTTTTTTAAATAATAGCAAAGGATGTACAAATTGTCACTAATTAGTAAGTATGTGAGGTGCTGGCCTGTAAAGAAGAAAACATAGTTAGAACAAAATCATCTCAATTTAGTATCAGGATGAGAAAATACTATTTGGATAAATATAGTCTGAAATCCCAAAAGATGGGGCTTAAAAACTCTCTATTTAGCAAAGCTCTTTGCTTAGCCTTTTCCAATCTGAGTTTAGTTTTTGAACCGTAACGTGCATGCTGTGTTTCTGACTCAATACAGATGATATGTTGGGAGAGGGGCTGAGCTCAGTAGACTGACTAATGAGTGCTAGCCACTAATTAGCCTGTTGCTAGAGGTAAGGCCTCGTCAACAACAACAGACCAACGGGGCTTTAGCTCCGTTTTACTCGTGGTGTGTGTCCCCCCTCGCATATATACAGTGTTGTATCCTCACACACCCCCATTTATATTCATGTGCGCAAACAAGTAAACACACAAATCTTTTACATATAACGCTTGCAAAAAACGGCAAGTCTCATTAGCGTAGCGTAGCTTACAGATCGATGATATCTGATCGTTCTTACAACTACAATCACAAAAGCTTTTACATATAACGCTGCAAAAAACGGCACTTACCTACAGAAGATTACGTTTGTTATTATAACTTACTCAATATGATTTTAGAGGATACAAAAATACTAATAAATAGGAGAATAAATACTTGTGTTATCGGCTAGGGCGTGGCTTTACAGCCTTAACACAGATCGCCATTACGGCAGTATGTCTGAACATGTTAGCAAATGCCTGATAATTAAAATAAAAGACAAGCAAAGACTGCGGAGCGTACAAAATAAAATGTTACAAAAACATATAAACACCTAACCGATTACTATTGGGTTTGAGGCGACATTGATACGGTGAAGCTACATGCTACATGCTACATACTACAAGCTAGAGATAGCTTTATCAGGAAAAACACCGCTAAATAAAAACTTGTAGCTTCAAAATTGGATGTGTCCTCACTGGCCTGGTCCCGGATGGTTGGTATTGATCCCGGGTTTAGCATTAGTTTGGAGGCATATCCGTGTTGGACTTGAGAGAAGTTCATAAACATGTCCGTCGTAAAATGTTTTGGAACACAGTCACACCAACAGAAATCTGCCGTGGTCTTCTGGCACATGTCCCTTGAAAATGAAGTCTAGCCACAGATTATTTTCTTTTTCCACTGATGGCATTGCATGCAGTCCCCTTTCTCGAGTCTTGCAGCCAACAACAGCACAACGTTTAACTGGCTTAGACATCCTGGCAAGAGCAGGCAAAAACACAGATGTGACTGGGGTTGATTTTAGCCTGCCGATAGCCTATATGCGAATGAGAGGTTTGGCAATGCACGTGGCCGTGGCTCATTCCCCTGATAGGTGGAGAGTTGACCAATAAGCGGAGCACGTCTTTGTGACGTAGAAAAGTGTTGAAATCTTGATCCATTTTTTTTCAGATCCGTTGCAGCCGCCCCTTTTTTAGAGATTTGGCTAAGGAGGAAAAGAGAGAGGGTTGTGTTTTCTGACACTTGGTGAGTTCCCTGGAACACCGGGGACACATATTCATGTATAAAAGACGTACAAAGGTGCATTTTGCATGATAGGTCCCCCCTTTAAGCTTTCATTGTAGACTTCACAGTTTATTAGAAAACATGTGCTTTCTTTGCAAGTTTGGACTATTGTAATTGTATTATTATCAAACTCAGTGTTTCTATGAGTTTGATTATAAATGCTCAGTTCAGCAATTTAAAATAGTGAAATTACTTTCTGTTTTTTCCTTTTAGATTAAAGGGAAGCTATGGCTGGTCACTTCCTAATGAACAATTACAAACATTTAAAGAAGTTCTGCAAAATCAAGGACCTGCGGCAGCAGCTGCAAATATCAATGCTTATTTGGAAGAAGCAGGATAACATTCCACTTCACATCGCCGTCACAGGAGAGACTGGCTCTGGTAAATCCACCTTCGTTAACGCCTTTAGAGGAATAGACAACACGGATGAGCAAGCCGCCCCTACTGGTTGTGTAGAAACCACCATGAAGGTCAAATCATACCCCCATCCACAATATCCCAATGTTACACTGTGGGATCTTCCTGGCATGGCACCCCCAATTTTCCAGCTGACAAGTACCTGCAGCTTGTTGGCTTTGAAAGATTTGACTTCTTCATCATCATCTCAATGATCGCTTCAGAGAAAATGATGTGAAACTCGCTCTGGATATTCAGAAGATGGGGAAGAAGTTCTACTTTGTTCGCTCAAAGATTGGACCATAACCTGCATGACGCAAAAAGAAGTCAGAGAAATTTCAACGCTGAAGATACTCTTCAAAAAATCAGAGACAACTGCATTTAAAGGTAAGATGTGCTCTCACCTAAAGCTTAAAACACAAAAGAGCTTAATAATGTAGTTTGTTTACATTTCTAGAAGCTGTATCTTTAGGAACAATAGACTGGAAACGGGAGAAAGTGAAAATGTGCCTTAACTGAAGCAAAAAACAAGAATATTCAAATAAAAACAACCTCTATGGTCACAGACATTACATAAAAGTACATCATTTCCTGTTTATATCCACACATTCTTGCCCTTCAGATTTGCAGGCGGGACATGCCATCGGTGTTTGTCTCCCCCTCAACATGCAAACATCCTATTCCCAGATAATTATAATAATGGTTATAGAATTATAATAATGTTCATTCCAGATACAAGAGAGTACTGCGAGAACAGAGAGTTGTATTTATGTAAAACGTAAAGGCTTACGCAACAAGGGTCACAAGTAGACACTGGTTCAATTTAAGGGGACAACAATAACGTTCCACATGTGCAGCATAAGTTGAGAAGGGGAGCTATCAATGTTAACAGGTCATAAAATGAGTCATATGAATACTGGCTGACAGGGCGGACTGGGGGGAAAAAGTGGCCCGGGATTAATTGACAGACAGGCCCACTTATCGTATGCATGTATCGGCCGGCCGGCGACGAAAGTATGTTACTTAACAAAAAACCCTATGCATTTTATGTTATTTTGGACAATTATTCATATAGTAATCACATTACCTGAGCCCTTGAGTTGCCTAGAGCAAAATAGTTAAGGCATATATTTAGTGATTTTAATGTTAACAGGTCATTGATGCGATAACATTTGGACCCAATTTGCCTGACTTGACACATGGAATAAAACATGGGCGTAGGAAGCATCCTCAATGTGGGTGGAGACAATTTAACAGGGGGTGTGGGCAGGTGGTAGACCTCACCTCCTCTAGGGGGGTCCGGGGGTAAGGTCCCCCGGGACGATTTTTTTTTAAATGTTGAAGTTAAATGCATCAATCTGGTCCATGTTGAGAGCAAATTAGGGACTAAATCTATGGCAGTCAGTAGGGGCTTGGACTGTGAGCCGTAGGGTCGCCGGTTCAAGTCCCCGACCAGACCTATTTGGAGTGTGGACTTCTACTTGGAGAGGTCCCAGTTCACCTCCTGCGTGGTGTCCTTGAGCAAGGTACAAGACATCCCCTCCTTCCCCCCTCACTCCCATTGCTCCGCGGGCGCTGTGCAATAGCTGCCCACTGCTCCTAGTGCTAGGATGGGTTAAAAGCAAGCGGCAAACTGTGGGGTAGAGCCGGGAAGCCAATACGGAAGTGCCACACACTGCAGTTCATATATTGGCCGATAGGCGATGGCTGCAGAAAGGAGCAATTTCCTTAGACCCCCATGTTAAAATGCCCCGATTTTACAGCAGAAAAAAACATGTGAAACATGTGTAGAAACCCCTGGCTCCATACATTTTATTATCGATATAGTTAGATTCCACCTTCATGATTATGGATCTGTGAGTGAATTGTTTTCTAACGCGACCCTTTATATTTATATTAGGTCTTAAAGTTTGTGCATACATTAGGGCGTGGTTCACTTTGATTGACAGATACGTGCCTCACTGTCAGCTAACAGCAACTTGTCCAATCTGCTAGGCTACAACCATAGAGGCTACAATGTTAGTTAGTTGTAGTTACTGTACTTGATCCTTTAGCTGTGTTCGTGGTGATCGTGCCTGTTAGGGAATATTGTTACAAATACCAGATAATTAAAATGTCGTGCTGTGCGCTTGAATGTACTAACAGATCTTCTAAGAAGTCTACTTTCAGCTTTTTTCGGTGAGTAAAATGATAATATTATACATGTTAACCCCGTTAGCAGGTGTTTGTGTGCTTGTTAGCTTAGCCTGTTATGTAGCTTATTAGCCAGCTAAGGACGTAACCCTTTATACATATATACAGTTTAGTTTATGATTCAGCCTTGGGTAAGACTTTTATACTATATGGCTATGACGCCCATAATGCTAAACGGGAGCAAATGTTTAAAAGGGGTGGGCCGCCGGAAGTCCACGCCGCCGAAGCTAACGGGGCTGCAGGGTGCTAGCTCGCTAGCGCGTCCCGGCGGCCGTAGCTAGCACCCAGGGGCTCCGTTAGCTTCGGCCAGCGGCGGAGTCCGGCGATATAACTGGAGATCAAGGAATGCATCGTAACGCGGACTTGGTTCGCCTGCAGCCCGCTGTAGTATTAGCTAAATAAATGATGTTGAGCAAGGCTTATTAAGCTGAACACCGCCACAATTATTCTGCTATGTATCGGTACTTATTTTATTTTTATTAACGTGTGAATGACAAGCATTAAGAATAATACCAAATAGCTAATTATCTTGCAGATTGTCTCGTTGATTATGAATGTAACGTTTATATAGTGGAACTACACTGTTTTATCAAAACCAAAGTGCCACGCAGTGACTTGGTATGCATGTATTTCAGCAGGAAATGTGCAACCTAGATGACATTTACCAACACAGACTATATAGAAATATTTGTAAAAGTTGTTTCATGCGTTACTAAGTGAATATGGCATTAACCCTCCTGTTGTCTTCGGGTCAAATCTGACCGATTTACTACTTTCATCAATCATGTTTTTACATTCGATTGATACTGAGAGCATGTTAGCTTAGCTTCTTAGCCTGAGCTAGGACTCGAACGTCACGCTCGTTGGCAGCAGGTCCCGCCCTGTCCCGCCTCAGCTCCGCCTCAGCTCCTTCTCTTTGCCCTTATTTGGAGAAGGCGGGAGTGTAGACTCTGACGACACCGTCGAGCCGTTAGTGGCGACTCCGTCCTACTAAGGGCTTCACGGCAACTCTGCAGAATCCTATGGGTGACGTCACGGACCCCTACGTCCATTTATATATACAGTCTATGGTTAAAAGCAGAGAACACATTTCACTGTGTGCTGTGTGCTCTGCATGTGTGACCATTAAAGAGGGTTTCATCCCTCCCAATTCTTATTCTTCTTCTCTCTTCTTCTTCTTCTCTCTTCTTCTTCTTCTTCTTCTTCTTCTCTTCTTCTCTCTTCTTCTTCTTCTTCTTCTTCTTCTTCTTCTTCTTCTTCTTCTTCTTATTCTTCTTCTTTCTTCTTCTTCTTCTTCTTCTTCTTCTTCTTCTTATTCTTTCTTCTTCTTCTTCTTCTTCTTCTTCTATGTAGCTTTTCTTTTTAATGACTGATTTTAAATGCCATTTTCTTAATTCTCTTCATTTTTTTGTAAAGCACTTTGACTTGCCTTGTGTTGAAAAGTGCTATATAAATAAATTGCCTTGCCTTGCCTTGCCTTCTTCTTCTTCTCTTCTTCTAACCCATATAAAACAGAACTGTAAACAGATTAACTTTTTCTTTCAAAATGTATTTGAACAGCAAGTGGAGGCAAAAGTGACTGCACCCAAAACAATAAACCTGCTAGCTAACTAGCCTAAACTCAGTAACAGAATGTGGGCAACACGTTCTTCTCCACAGCCGCGCGACCTCTGAGTCAGACGTCACTTCCCCCTTTTCTATCCTACGGGTACAGCCGTACAGCCACTCCCCCTGAACCCTGTTGTAAGAACATAATACACTTTTTGGGGATGCAGCTTGGGATGTGAGGACATGGCTTAGAAAGGGCGTGTCGCCTTCTGTCCTGTCAGTGTTGGCAGGACATGAATTAAAATGTCGAACTCGGACTTCATTTTAAGGACATTTCGGCCAGGGGTGATGAGCTATATTTGTTTAAGCACCGGATTGGCAAACAGGATCTGCTGCCCGCAGCTGTTTTATAGAAGGAAAACCTCCCTTCACTTCATGAAATCTCTGCAGCGGCCAGGGGGCAGCGGGAGGGTTAACTCAGCCTCTGAGAAGAGGAGCGTGCAGTGCCTTTCACGCACCGCCTTCACTGTGTTTACATTGTGGGGTAATATTTGTATGTATTCATATTAGCAAACTATGGATGAGCTTTAAAATGGAATAAGTGTTGTAAAACTGTGAGCTGGAGTTGGGGCTGTTTGGAGTAAACAGGGTTTTATTGCTCTGTGGGGGAGGTGTAGGTTATGCAGGTTCTTGAGACCTTTTGGTTGTGAAGTGAGCCCTGTTTGGTCTTCCTGCTGGCCAGCGTTGCGTCGCCGAATGGAGACGACCGGAAAAGATGACCAGCTGACCCTAACCCTTAAACCCCTCCTTCTTACTCCGGCATATCTCCGGTTGATCCCTGGCTTTCTGCCCTCTTCTTCACATGCTGCCCCGGGTTGAAAGTATCTCTGCAGTATGCGAACCAGTGCAGGAGTAAGCCGGCATTACTCTTTAAGCATTACAATATAACTGTAATATATCATGTTGTATTGTAATGATTGTATTGCATTGTCATATTGCCATTAAAGTAGATTATTGTTAACGGTACTTTGTAGATATGGATTCCTTCCTGTATTATAACCAGCTGGATAGGGACGCGCGGAGATTTGAAAAGCGGCCCAGTTTGCCCTCCCAAATCTCTAACAACCTTCAGAATCATTAGAAAGGCTAAAGAGCGGTGTGGCTGATGTGTTTTAACCACCACCCTCTACACACACACATACACACACACACACAATTTAAACTCAGACTTTTGTTCCTCCATGTTACGTTGTTATTGTTTCACTGAGCGGACCCGCACATTTTTTCAAACGCTCCCCTTTTGGTCCATCTACGCGGTTTTGTACGTGTGATGATTCGGCGTACCTTTAGTAATGAATATTAAATGTTGTGAGGAAATCTTTCCACCAATAATTCCAATAAGTAATCCAAAATGTATTCACTTCAGGTTTACGAAAGAACTGTAATCAGATTACTCGTTTTTCAAATGTAACGCGAGCTGAATACAGTTACTTGATTTTTGTATTCTGATTACGTAACACCGTTACATGTATTCCGTTACAACCCAACCCTGCCACACCCCACTGGGCTGGGCTGGGTCGGAACACTTACAAATGTGGGCCCTCGGCCCACACACAGCACCGGCCCAACGGGGAAACTCCTGTTATTCCCAATGGCCAGTCTGCCCCTGCTGGCTGAGCTCACTGAGGGTCTGTTGGTGTGACCGGTCTTTGCGTCTGACTGCAGAGGGTTGCTGGGCTTTCCTTTACTCTGTTCCAATTTCATTGTCTGAAATTAACTTGTTTATTCTCTTGTGATGCAGGTCTTGAAAATCAAGGTATACGGTCTCCACAAGTCTTCCTGGTGTCCAGCTTGATCTCCACCTGTATGACTTCCATCTGTTAATGGAGACCCTGGAGAGAGAGCTTCCTGCACACAAGAGATATGCTCTGCTGTTAGCCATGCCCAATGTCAATCTTGAGATCATCAACAAAAGAAAGAGGCTCTCCAGTCAAGAATAAAGTACCTAGCTGCTGCATCTGCACTCGGAGTACTTTGTACCGATCCTGGGCTCTACTTTTGCTCTTGATCTAAACATGCTGGTTACTAATGCCATAGTGTACAAAATACTTTTGGTCTTGATCCCCGAATCACTGCAGAGTCTTGCTGATAGTGCACGTGTGCCTCTTGCATGATCTTCAAGAGCAGAGATGAAATCACCTGTGGCTTTGAAGAAATAAGCGTGTGAGGTTATCCTTAACACACTGAATGTGTCTGGGTTTCACGTTACTTTCATTAGCAGCAGAGAGGAAGCGTTCAGTTGTATTCCAGTTTTTGGATTATTAAAGCAGTAGCAGCACCAGTAGCGGCAGCAAACAGCAGTTCAGCCAGCAGCAGCAACCAGAAGTAGCAGCAGCAACAGCTAGCAGCAGCAGCACCAGCACCGAGCAGCAGCAGTAGCAGCAGCAACAGCAGCAGCAACAGCAGCAGCAGCAGTAGTAGCAGCAGCAGCACCAGTAGCAGCAGCAGCACCCAGCAGCACCAGTAGCAGCAGCAGTAGCAGCAGTAGTAGCAGCAGTAGCACCAGTAGCAGCAGCACTAGCAGCAGCAGAACAGCAGCAGCAGCAGCAGCACCAGCAGCAGCAGTAGTAGCAGCAGTAGCACCAGTAGCAGCAGCACTAGCAGCATCAGCAGCAGAAGCAGCAGCATTAGCAACAGCAGCAGCAGCAGCACCAGTAGTAGTAGCAGCACTAGCAGCAGCAGCAACACAGCCAGCAGCAGTAGTAGCAGCAGTAGCACCAGTAGCAGCAGCACTAGCAGCATCAGCAGCAGCAGCAGCAGCATTAGCAATAGCAGCAGCAGCAGCACCAGTAGTAGTAGCAGCACTAGCAGCAGCAGCAACAGCAGCAGCAGCAACACCAGTAGCAGCAGCAGCAGCAGCAGCAACAGCAGCAGCAGCAGCAGCAGCAGCAGCAGCAGCAACATCAGCAGCCATCTCTTATGCCTCCACCTACAGCGCTCTCACTACTATCCTCAACATGCTCGCTGAGGATGCTCAGAGGGTATTCAGAAAGGCCATCCAAGTGTGATATTGGAAGGGGATTGGCCTTGCCTTCAATGTCACATAAAACTCCAGTGTACAAAAGAGATTTATATTTTTTCTGAGTAGATTTCATTTAATTTTCTTTTATAAAAAATGAACTGCAAAACATAAACTTCCAGCTGCACATTGCATCATACAGTACAGGCTGAATGATCTGCAGACTGTAGATTATATTTTTTAAAAAGCACTTCAAAAAGTAAATGTAGGCTTGTAACTTAGTCACCAGCACTTGCAATGATATGGCTTGCTTGAAGTGAATACATCTGCACTTTCTTGTTGGTCGGAGTTTTAATCTTTATGCTTTTACACTTATTGCAAGTCGCTATGGATAAAAGCTTCAGCTAAATGTAATGTAGTGAGTCGCTGCCTCTCAGTGGTGAAAGTGAGGAACTACAACACATCATCATTCAGAGGAAATATGCAATTGAATATATATCATCATTATTCTTACAACGACTGTATCACTGTTATTAATAAGATTTAAGTACTATGTTGAAAGCATTTTTGATCTTTTCCACAGGGTTTATCACGTGGAAAAGATTACATCAGTTAGTAAGAATTACTTTTATTATCAATAAATAAACCTTTTTTTTTCAAGCAGTAAAACATTTGGTCTTTAAAATATCTGAAAAATATAAAAATATTACATTTAAAATGTAAAATTAAAATATTAAAGTATTTCAAAATATTTAAATTGTTGTAAAATAATTCCTGTTAATGGGCAATGAATAGACTAATAATAATAATAACAACAACATTATTGCACACTTTGGAGCATGACACATTTATACCTAACTAAAAAGTGTTAGCATTTAGCTGTGTAACTCTAACAACTCTTTTACAATCTAATCACATTTTAAATGTTGCAATAGTTCATAACATAATAGCCTTTGGATTTAAACAACCACTCTTAGTTTCACTTTCATTTATCTTGAAAGCACACACCTCAGTGTGACTCTCTCTAGCTTTCGTTTTCCGAGGCTCACAGCTGATCTGAAGTGCTTTGTGAGGGATCAGTCAGCTGGGACTCGGGCAGGTGGTGTGACAACATGTTTTCCTGGGGTGAGGACAGTCAGAGGGGCTTCAGGCTAAAAGATGGCTCAGAAACGGCCCCCCCTACAGCAGAGGGGCTCCATCATCTTCAGCTCGGGTATCATATCACGGCTCTGTCTGCGGGGCGCACTGTGCTCGCTTTCCTCAAAAGTAATGGCAACGCGTTCATCATCGCCATCAGAGAGAGCCCAGCTGGGAGCAGAGTGAGAGGAAAACAGAGTGAGTGTTAGTCCAGATACTCTTCGGACTCTACGATTTATGTACACCATGTTTTACTTTTACCAGCTCAGCTCGTGTAAAAGCTGTATTGGCGGAGAAGTACTCACATCTTGTACTCAAGTAGAAGTGTCAGTGGCGTAACTATCGACGGCAGGCAATACATACGTAAAGTACCAAGAGTAAAAGTAGCTACTTGTTATGCAAATTGGCTAATTCCAGAATAATATATATGATATGTTTTAGAATGATTGATCATTATAAAACGTGTTATCAAAGCTGGTAAATGTATAGAGCTAATTTCCTGCCATAACTCCACAAACAAACTAAACAGGTTTTACAAATACCTCATGATTCACTAACAAACACAATGTGGTTTGCAAATACAAAACCCCATCTACAACTAATGCATTTAGTTTTGCAAAGAAAAAACGTATCTATCAAACAAACACATACATGTTTTCTAATAAATCATGTTTCAGAGACAAATTCAGCATAGGTTTTACAAGTACAACACTTTTTTTAGCATGGAGAGACGCAAATACTTTGAGCGCATCTATGATACGTCGCCGTGACGTCTGACATCGTCGTGACGTCGCCTGTATTCTACGTCAACCCATTCAAAATTGATGGAGGCGTTGGCGCACGTTGACAGTTAGTTCTCCGCTCAGTCACCTTAGTTATCTGTTCTTTGGCACAAATCACACCTCATAGCTGTCAGACATCAGCTGTGCGGTGTCACACAAACGGACGTCGCTTCACGTGACGCTCCGGAGGAAGGACGTCCCATTGCTCTTAAAACTCATTTCCCTGCTTCTCGTGGTTTCCTTGTGATGGACGCAAGGATTCCATTTAATCGACCTGAGATGCAGCCAAAGTGTATGAGCCAGCCACGGCGGAATATTCCGCCATGAGAAGAAAAAAGTGTTGTACTTGTAAAAAAAGGGTGTACTTGTCAAACCTATATGCTGAATTTGTCTGAAACATGATTTATTTGAAAAGTGTGTGTTCAATAGATACGTTTTTTCTTTGCAAAACTAAATGCATTAGTTTCTAGATGGTGTTTTGTATTTGCAAACCACATTGTGTTTGTTAGTGAATCATGAGGCATTTGTAAAACCTGTTTAGTTTGTTTGTGGAGTTATGGCAGGAAATTAGCTCCATATAAAGGTGCAGCTAGTTTGAATGACTTTGTAAACTGCAGGGTAGCTTGTGAATTTACTCCAGGTGGAACTAAAGTCTGATTTAAGAGTTGATTATAGTTCACATCATTAATCCAAATCTGTAAAGTAACTAAAGGTATTACATACATGTAGTGGAGTAAAAGTACACCATTTACCTCTGAATTTTAGCGGTAGAAGTACAAAGTAGCATAACATTGAAATACTCAAGTAAAGTACAAGTACTTACATTTACTTAGTTACTTTACAGCACTGTACTTTTCTCTAGTTTTACTATTTTATTATACATGTGTTTGAGTCAAATAACACTTTTAATAAGTGGAAGAAGTATTCAAATCCTTTACTTCCGTAAAAGTACTAATACCACTGTAAAAATACTCTGACAAGTAAAAGTCCGGCAACCAGCAAAATGCAGTATAAAATCTAAAATGAATAAAATAAAAAATGCACAAAAAAATCTAATTATTTAATATAAATTACAAAATGACTTAAATGTTCAGAGACGCCAATAAATCCTCTCTTAATTGGATAGATGATTAATCGACTAAGCTGTTCTTGGACAAAATGTTGGCTAGTTTAATTTGTAACACAATATCATATTTTATAAACGTGTGTTTTTTATACCATAATATGAATTTGTAGTGTAACTATAGTACATTCACTGTAAATTACAGAGTTTTAAGTGAAAATACAGTACATTTATAGTACAATACTTAAGTAGATGGACTTATTTACATTTCATCACAGCATGTCATCTATAAATTAATGACAACATTCCTACAGAATTCCAAATAAATACATTATAATTTAGATGTATTTGCAATTGGTTAAAATAGCAAATAATATTCATTCAGATATTCCCAAGAAAATAAGTTAATATTCATTTTCAAACAACAGTACTTATGTTTAAACACATCAAGGGCTCCCAAAAATGATATAGAGGAATAACCCTGATTTACAATCACAGCTTTCATTCACGTTTGTAACCATCCATATTTGTCTTGATGATGTCTGAGGTGTTCAATGAACAAATGGATGATTTAGCATATTTTCTATAGTTGTAACCAATCAGCTGCATCCCTTACACCTGCTGTGTTTCTGTGTTTTCTCAGAGTTTGTGAAGTTTAAAGACAAGATCAAGACTGTGAGTTGTGGAGATGATACGGTCACACTGCTGTCCAAGGGAGGACAAGTTCTCTGTGTGGACAGAAAGCTCGTTCCAAGGTGAGGAGCCACTGAGGTTATGCGTCAATCAGAGTCCTGCATTTGCAAGTAAATGTATTAAATTGTGAAAATGTGTCTTCACTTGGATTCTTGTTCTCTCAGGCCTATGCAGACTTTGTGTGCAGTTTCTCAGGTCGCCTGTGGGAGCCATCATTCAGTCGCCCTGACCAAAGGTACAGTAAAGGCCGTGGCTCAGGGGGAGAGCCGTTTCCACACATGTGGTGGTCACATCGTACATGATAAGCTGAGGGCCGAATCATCTCTTAGGGGTTGACCAATCACAACAGAGCCCGCCAGCTAACCAATCAGAGCAGACTGGGCTCTGGTTTCAGACAGAGGGTGAAAAGAGGTGCTGCAGCACAGGCAGTATGAGAAAAATAAAGAGCTTTTTGAACATTAAGCATGGAGACATGTCACAGTAGAGACCACAAATACTGATATGAACCTGAAAATAAGAATAATATGAACCCTTTAAATGTTATTTTATACTTTTAATGCAAATTCATACTTTTTTTAGGTTGATATAAATATGTTTTATTTTGTTTATTTTTCGCTTTATGTTATTTAAAAATGGAACAACTGTCACGGAAACCGCATTTTCTCCAGGATTTATGATCCTAAGGTATGGACATCGGCTCCAAAAAACCTAGTATTGGACGGTAATAATAATTATTATAATAACAAAACCTGTCTCTCAAAAAATCATTGATTACAAAGTAGTTTGCCAACAAAAGGTGCATTAGGGAAGTTCTATACAAGTCACGGTGTTTTCTCCACAGATGGTCAGGTGTATACATGGGGCCAGGGCTCCAGGGGCCAGCTGGGTCTGGGGGAGAGACAGCCCAGCACCGAATCCCCCCAACACCTGAACTCTCTGTCAGCGGTCCCCCTGGTGCAGGTCGCTGCAGGGGGGGGGCAGAGCTTCCCTCTCTGTCTCTGGAGCGGTGTTCAGCTGGGGCAGCAACCACTGTGGGCAGCTCGGCCTGGGAGACACTACAGGTACATGTCAAGTACTATTGACACAGCACTAGCATTTCAAAACCTATTTATACTATTTACATTAGAACTTGTTATTCTTTTTTTACAGACAGACATACACCCACTCCTGTTCATTGTCTGAACTTGAAGAAAACTACCCACATTGCCTGTGGAAAGGCCCACACGGCCACTTTGACAAAGGTTAGATTCCTGATTTTGCCAACCTGCAGTCCTTTTTTCTTCTGGACAGCAGACATAGTACACATACAGTAACATAATTCAAATGTGCTCATAAAATCACACCCTCGTGCAAATGCAATAGGTTTTCAATGGCTCAGAGAACCAAGAGGATAATTTTTTTTTTTTGTTTTTAAGTAAAATGTCTGTGGTTAAAAGCACGCAATAACTCAAAAACACAACAAACCAATAAATCGTCCAATACTTATTTTAAATATATTCAAAAAGTCTTGAAAAAGTTAAACATGCTTTAACAAATTATGTTTAGCTGTTCGGGTTTAAATATGACGAGCTTTAGCTTACAGATGCTTATTTTTATAGCCATATATATGTATATACAAATACAAAAAATCACGAAAAACTAAAAGACTACCCTGCTTCGGCTAATCGGTGCTGGTCAGAGAAGTGAGTCTGAACCAAAACAAGTATGATGTTAACAGCAGACTATGAATTATTGGCTAACAGAACAAAAGGTCTCCTATCATGCAAAATGCACTTTTTTGATGTCTTTTATATGTGTCCCCCGGTGGTGTCAGGGAACTCACGCAGTGTCAGAAAACAAATACCTCTCTCTTTTCCTCCATACCCAAATCTCTAAAACGACGTGTTTTTGGCACGTAATATGGTCTTGTTACATTAGCAAGCATCGCTAACACTCAGAGCTAACCTGTACTGGAGAGCATGTGTGTAAAAAAGCAGGAAATAAAAAAGGAACTCACCCTTTCTAATAAACCCGCCAGCAGAAAAAGCATTTGAGCTCCCATACTGTTCAGAAAATATCCTTGATGTGGTTTGCAACATGATGGCATTTAATCACGGCAGCATTTAGCTGTATCTCGTTAGAATTCTGAGCAGGCATTAGCACCCCCCTCCTCTTTTTTTTTCAATCTAAGGACCCCAGAATCAGGTTTCTCTAACAGGGACAAACAGAAGGATGTGAGGGGTGTCTAAAATGCATGATCTGTTTGGTATTTTGAGAAAAACACATCATAGACATCTTAAAAATATATATTTGTATATCTCTGAGACCCATAATATATGCCCTAAAAATAGCATGTTAGGAGATCTTTAAGGACCTTTTATGCAATACTGGAAACTTCTAAGACCCCGTACCGAGAACGTCTAACACAAGTACATGCGTAACAATGTCTGGTTGCCTCCTCAGGACGGGTGGAGTGTTTACGTTTGGCTCTGGTGAATATGGACAGCTCGGGCACAAACTCATTCAGAGATGAAACTACGACCTCGGCTTGTTGCAGAGCTCTGGGGGGCAAAGGTCACCCAAGATCGCCTGTGGAAGGTACAAGAATATCTCACCTTTTATGAAGCAATCATGGAAGCAATTTTCATTCAAACTATTGCAAGAGGCCGGTCAAAGTGTGTTTGTGTCTGCGGTGACATTAAAATGATTGCCCTTTGCTCAGACATCACACATTCGGTGTTGCACAGGACTCCAAGAGGGTCTACTCCCTTTGGGTGTGGAGAGAGCAGGGGCAAGCTGGGACCCGGAGAGGAGAGTCATCCGTCTGTGCCGCTACCTGTTCAACTGCCACAGGGTATCTACACGGTGAAAGATAGATTAAATAATGCAAACGCAATGAATGACTTCACAGTGATTTCACCTTTATTCTGTTTTATTACAGACACCAACGTGTAATTAAAAAACATCTTTGCAGGGGAAACAGCTGTTCATTTGCAGTTTGCACATCTAATGAGGTACCAGCACAATCATACAGTACAGACCATAATGGTCATGGGTTTAATCACGTAACATTCATTCAACTGTCTATTTTGCAGGATGTTCAGGAGGAGGCAAACACTGTTACAGACTGTTTTGATCACATGATGGACAAATGGACCGCTGAGTGTGATTCAAAGGCTGGAAACAGATGAAACAGTAAGTATATCAATTATATTATTACTTACATGTATAATAGTAGCCAGAAGTTATATGGACTACATGGCAGAAATGATTGATTGGATCTGTAGCGGTTAATAGTGCAATGAACTAAGATTTCAAATCTTCACAGGGAAATTCACAGAATGTTTTCCTCTGCTTCCTGTCTGAATGCAAGCTTCCCTTGAGAAAAGGTAAACACAGTGCACAAACTTTATAATCATTTCTTTTTATCTGGTGAAATTGTAACATTTCCTTTTAAGCTGTGCTTGTTGAATGGCTATAGAGATGGCCATGTTGATCTGTGAATGAAATCCACAACTTTATACATCTTCAACATGCATGGTTACAAAACATTTTTAAAATGCATCCTCCTCAGGATTCTAGCACAACATGGGTGCACAGACATTTACTGGAAAATAATTAATTACAAAAAGTTCCAGGAAGCAGCCAGCAGGTTACTTTGTGTTTAGCGCAAATGAGCTAAACACTTACCTAAGAAGTTGATTAAGTTAAAAAGACCTGCTAGCATGGATGCTGTGTGCTGCATGTTAGAATACCAGTCATTTTCCCTTTCCATTCATTGGACCGAGCAGGAGATCGGAGGCAGGGCTTAAGCAAAACACAAGTGCGCACCCTCCATGGGCCGAGTTACTTTAGCTCTCGAGAGGGCAGGCCGTTTTGGCTTCTTGTGCCACTGAGCAGTTTTCATAGGAACGAACGGGGTCCCCGCCTCCCAAGGTATCCAGTTCTCTTTATACATCCATGCTGTAAACATGTTAGCCTGCTGAAGTTAGCATTTATCTGAAAGCACCAATATGCCTAAGGTAAAGTCTCACAGAAGTTTTTTTTTCTTTGTTTTTATAGGCAAAGATGAACATTTCCCAGACTTCACCCAAAGTACTGTGGCCTGAACCTGCCACTTGCACAACTTGCTTTCCACAAACTGGTAAAGAAGGACAATGTGTTTGCAGAGGTAAGGGTAGGTTTGGGCTTCTTAAAGTTGTTCTACCTAAGACAAGCGTCTTTGAGCACTGGGAAAAGCGCTATACAAATTCAATGTATTATTATTATTATTACCTTCAGTATGTTCAGTATTTGTAACTAGTACAAATTGTAAGGCAGGATTAACTCTATAATTACTCTTGTCTAAAGTGTTAAGAATGACCAAAGAGTCCTGATAGGTACTTATCCCTTGCTGTGCTTCTCGAAACTAACAGGTTGAGGGTGCTCTCTTGAACTTGCTCCCCTCCCTTGATAAGCAGCCAGTGGGAGTGGAGGGGTTGAGGATCTTCCTGATTCTCAATGAGCTCCTGCATGTGATCCAGAACCACAAACCTCCACTAAAGAGCATAAAGCTCGCTAAGGCGATCGCTGCTGCTATACTGAACTTGTCTGCTGGCAGCCTCCAGGTCATAGGTAACCTCACCTTTACACAATCAGCAACATATATTTTTTCATACTAACTGTTTTTTGAAAATGCATTACACATCAGACGTTTTTAGGTCATTGTGGTTTACATGAAGTCAAACCCCAATTTTAATACTATTTATTTCTGAAAATGTTCTGCAATAGTCATTACATTTATTTACATGCAACTATTACCTTCCTACAGTATAGCGCGCATTTTATTGGTGGTCACAGGGAAAGATGCATGCGTACAATCTTGCACAATTTATCTCACAGCCTATTTCGTGGTCACTGTCCTAACACTATGTCAGAGCTGCGGTTTTAAGTTACTGCCTATGCAGATGTCAATATCTGGTTGTTTTCTTCACATCAAAAGCAAAAAAACACATTTTTATTTTTGAAGCTGTTGGAGAAAACTAAATGTAATTTTCACCACATTACCCACCACCGACCTTGAAATTAAGACTTCCGTTGAGATATTTTTGTTTGCAGTGGATGATTTTAAATACAGATAGCAGGCATTTAAGAAACAAAGAGTAAGTTGTTAGATGAAGAGTTGGACAACAGAATGCACTCCTCAAAATTCCACCCAAGGTAACCACATTTTACGTAGCCCTGCTGTTGTGGGGACTTCTGACCCGGAAGTTCAAGAGAACTGGATACAGCGTTTGGAGGTGGATCCCCGTCCATTCCTTTAGAGGTGCTCAGCAGCACATGAAGACAAAATGACCCGACTTGAGTTCAATAATCCTCAGATCATCGTTGAACCATGGCCAATAGAGAATGCGTTTTCCTTAAGACCCGCCTCCAATCTAATCCGTCACTGCCGGTTTCATCTTAATCAAATGAATGCAGGGGAAAATAACTCTGGATTTGCTTTTAACACATTTACACACTTTTAGGACCTAATCATTTAAAAAAAATTGGCAATTCAAATGTTCATTCTTGGTTTATGAAAAAAAAATATGCTGATTGTCAAGGTATGACATCTGCTCAGGGTGTTTCGTGCTCACTGACGTTAATGACTGCATATCTCCATGTTGTGTTCCTCAGGGGACTGGTGGTCCTCACTGCCATCCTCCACCATGAGGTAAACATGTTGAGGTATGGAAGCAGGCCCTCTCAGTGATCCTGTTCAACGAACCTGTGCATCGAAGCTCAGAAGTCAAAAATCTGCTACTAGTCCTCCAGTTGATGTACAACGTGAGTATCCGTTATTGGCTGAATTTTCATAAATGTCACACAGCATGAACCAGTTATCCTCCAGACTCTAACAACAAAATAAAGCTTTTAAAATTGCTGAACCTTTTACTTAATAAATGTAACACTTATTTTAAGGTCAACCACAGGATTGCAGAACCTCAAAAGATGCCAGAAAGTGAATTTTGTTTGTTGTTGACAAACGAGACATTTTATCTTGAGGATTGGCAGCTTTGGCGTTTCGGATCATCATACAAGGTAACAAAAAAAAAGAGAGAAAAGCTAAAATGTTCATTCAGAATAGTCGTTATTAGTAGTAGTAGACAGATACACCAGCGAGGGTAAAGCACTCACTCAAGTAGACCCACACAAACACACACTTAAAAACCATCTATCTAACCTTTTTTCCCTTTCAGAAGAATACTGAGCCACTTATCCTTTGCAGCTTTCCGTCTGTGATGGACCTGGAGTCGAAGAAGTATGTTTTTGACCTGAATGCTCAATTCACCAAGGTAAGTCAAGTTCTGTACCTCATAAGAATTAAGAAAAACCCACCGAAGTAGGCATTAAGTTACACAACAGAGAATGGGTAAAATAAGTTATGAGAAATGAAATCTGGAATTGTCCTGTATTCCAGACCAACGAAATGGCTCATATTTTTGGGGAAATCCAAAGGGAATTCGGATTCCCTATGCCTAAAGACCTGCTTTTGTAGTGAAGGTGAGGCGAGGATCAGTTTTGAAAGACACCTTCGAATATCTGGCTTTTACAACTCCGAGTGACTACAAGACTCCACTGATGGTAATATGGTGGTTTAATTCTGCGTGAAGTCACATTAAAAATCTTGCATTATTGTTTAGTGACTCTTGTATGAGCTGCTGTATATTTTTTGCCTTTCATCTTGTAGGTTTATTATGATGGAAATTTGCCCGGCTGGAACGATTTCTATGGCTACGTGAAAGACTTTTTTTACGAAGTGTTTCACGAGATGGTTTCAGCTGAAACCGGGATGTTCATGTACAATGACTCCAAGACACTGGCATGGTTCCCATCCAAAGTAAGATGATAATTATGCAATGATAAAAAGGATCCAATGATCATACCACAAAAGTAATTATCATCCTGGTATTTCTCCACTTTTCTGTTAAACATTGTCTCTCCTAACAACACCAGGCAGCACCAGAGGACCAGAGGTACCTACACTTTGGGGTTCTGTGTGGATTGGCCTTGTACAACCAGTGTATCGTTCACTTACCCTTCCCACTGGCTCTGTTCAAGAAGCTGCTGGGTGTGAGGCCTTCACTGGGGGACATGATGGAATTCAGGCCCTGTGTTGGAGAGTAAGGAAATTCATTTAAATCCCACACATTTTGGGTTTGACGTGCAGATTTTTGGTCAGAATATACAGTACATTTTTAAAAGCTGAAATGTAATTCCTTTTATCGTGTTTCAAGGGGTCTGAAGAACATTCTGGAAGACTACACAGATGATGAAATAGAAATCCTCAACATGGATTTCTCAGTATGTGTTTTACAGTCTTCATCCTCTTTCTGATCCAACAACAGATATTTATTTCCCAATGCAGTGATTTCACCTTTTTCTGTTGATCACCAGATCAACTGGGATGGAACAAACGTTGACCTTGATCCTCACAATCCTGAGAAGCCTTTGACAGGTCAAAATAGGTAGGAGCAATGAAAGCATTTCTGTGACTTCCTTGTGTGTTTTGTTATTTGTCATCAGATTACAATCTTAAATAGTATGTAAGTCAACATCTTGGGTTTTATATATAAGCTTTAAATTTCACCGGACATTACACGCCTAAGTTTGACCTTGGCATAATTTGTGTTTGCTAGTGTCACTCAACTATACGTGCTGGCGAGGAGGTGAAACTTATCTCCATGTAGATACCAACAACAACAAACAACAATTAACATATATTTATTTGATTTAATTGTAATATATGTATCAGAATGATGCCGAAATAACAACATACTGATACAGGTTAGATAAAACCATGAATTCATGCTTTTCAAGTGTGCTTCCAAGACGGCAGACTAAAAACTTTTAAAATGTATGTTTTCGAATCGATCAGGCTAAGCTACCGTTATAGCCGCGTCATTCGCTTGATTTGCGCCACAGGGCAAATTCGCATTTATCCGCGTCTTCACATTGACCTAGGGTTGCCAACCGTCCCGTATTAGCCGGGACGTCCCGTATTTGAGACAAAAGGGGCGTGTCCCGTACGGGACATTGTTTGTCCCGGACTCCCGTGAAAAGGGGAAAATAAAAAATATGTTTCTGTTTGCGCGCAATGCAGTGTGTCTGGCTGCGTGCCTGTGTGTTTGTGTGCTGTATGCGAAGGGCACTAGGACCGCTCAGTGGACAGGGCAGGCACAATGCTCGCACGTGTGTGTGTGTGAGATTTTCTCCGGTGGGCCGCGGGCGCGGCATCATTGTTTGTGTGTCATGTCAGCCTGTTCAGTCGTGTGGGAAAATGAGCGCTGCCGGTGGAGGAGGTGATAATGAAAGAGGAGAAGAGAGAGAGGATGTGGTTCTGGGCCCTGGCCCTTCTAAAAAGAAAAGACTTACAACAAACAGTGGAAGAAAAACACTGTTGGGTAAAGCCTGTGAGTGGAGATCTGTCTCGGGTCGTGTGTGTGTGTGTGTGTGTGTGTGTGTGTGTGTGTGTGTGTGTGTGTGTGTGTGTGTGTGTGGTGTGTGTGTGTGTGTGTGTGTGTGTGTGTGTGTGTGTGTGTGTGTGTGTGTGGTGTCAGCTGATTGATGGGAAAATGCTGGGAAAATGGTTGGTTGAAGGATAACATTAAGTCTAATAATGATGTACCGTGCATGTTCACATCATGTATACTTTGCATTACTTAATACCATTTTTCAAATATTTATTTTTTAAACATTTTGGACAAAATAGCCAATTGTACATCGAGGTGCCCAGATGTCCCTAGTTGCCCACCTATCCGATTTGAACATGCTGATATACAATGTGATGTAGTAGCCTAATGCAGGTGTAAGATCATTGTGTTTGTATTGTGTTATATGCATAGTTTTCTATGCATTTTGAGGGTTTTGGGGGGTTTGACCCCTCGAACCCTTGGGTGCTGGCTCCCCCAAAAGAATTAAATAACATAACCCTAACCCTAAAACCGAAATAAAGTTTAAAAAAAAAGTAACTAAATCCGCCAGAAACCCGAAAATCTTCGCGCGCGGGGGACACATGCATGTGTCCCGTTTCTCCATTTCTGGAAGTTGGCAACCCTACATTGACCTTACATGTAGCCACGCAAAAGTTGCTTCTTATCCAGTGTGAACGCACCATAAGGCTTATATTGTAGAGAATTATGAAAGAAGATACATGACTTTTATTGGGTTTATCTGAGATTTTTCCTTTATTATAAAATAAAATTGTAGGGCAAAAAACTAAAACAATAAGCTTAAAGATAGCAGGTAACTTTGTAGACAGAATTTCTCTTAAATCATTGCTTTTACCTGCTAGGAAATACCTTTAAAATCTAATCATTTATTTCTGACGCTAACCCGTAAAAAGATATTTACATTACATGTCACTTGTTAGACGCTTTTATCCAAAGCGACTTGCATACATTCAGTACTGTGGACAATCCCCACAGGAGAAATTTGGGGTGAAGTGTCTCAGGGACACAACGACATGCTGACTTCAGTGGGGTTTGAACCTGTTCAGCGCACTAATTCACTGAGCCACAGCCTCCCTATTTAATACATTGATTGATTCATTTACATCAGTCTTGGTATGTGTAACACTATAATCAGCACCGGCTCAGTCTTATCTTAATCAGGCTGAAGAAAATGATATCCTCCTGTCAGAGCATAGTTTGACAGGATCTGAACCTGATCTTGTTGACTTGTAACTTCAATCTGCTGAACAGGAAGGAGTATGTGGAAGCCTACGTGAACCATGCCTTCAACACATCAGTGGAAGGTGTGTTTCAGGAGTTCAAGCGGGGCTTCTTCCAGGTGTGTGACCAGGATTTGGTGAAGCTGTTCCGACCACGGGAGCTGCAGGATGTGCTGGTGGGCAAAGACTTCAATGACTGGGCCAGGCTGAAACAGGTACAGTCCAAAACAAGAGCTTCTCATGTTCTAGTTTTCGCTTAAACCTGTCCCATCCTTTTGTGCTTTATTTGAATACTACAACAGTCTACTGTATATAAGAAGTATGTGTCTGTTTCACTGTATTTAGGTCACAGTTTATGAGGGGGAGTACGACACGACCCCTCTACACCCCACCATACAGATGTTTTGGGAGGTTTTTGATGATCTAACGGAGGATCAGAAGAAAGCTTTCCTTTGTAAGCATTTTACCTGATTTTAACAGATTAAACCAATGAGAAATTATAATTTTCATGAAGCAATAATGTAGATGGTTCATGAAAGTTTCACATTTACTATGTACATCTGGTAAGTTATGTAACTGTTGGTTGCTTGGAGTCAATACAACTTCTTATAGTTGCCTTAAAATCTTCTAATGAGCCACTATAAATTGGTGCAGGAATGAGTCCTAAAACCCGGAATGACTTATTCCACATCTTACAGGCTTCTTATCAATTCTGGTTCCTTTGTCTTATCACAACTTCTGTGTCATATACATTGCAGTTGTTAAAAAGTGTCCAAATGAGACTACTTCATCTATTTCCGTCAAATATTAGCCACCTTTAGCTTTTCGGTGGTGATGCACAGCATGTGACCATCATGTACGTTGTATAGCCTAATTAGCTTTTTACTTCTGGCAAATGTCCTAAACTTCTATATGTCATGTAAATGGTGGTTGCTAACAAGGGACTAAATACATTTCTAAGCGTCATTACGCCAACACAAATCCGCTTTTAGCTTAGCAGTGTTGATGCACAGCCATGTAACTTTGATGTCGTTTATAGCAATATGTTTATTATATATAATTATTTCTGCTGTTACATTTACACTTCATAAATCTTCAAGTTGTGTTGATATGTGGAGATTATCCTGCCGAACAAAACATGTTAAATATCATAAACATGTGTTAGCCAAAAAGCTAATTTTCTGCAATATATCGAAATCCAATGGGAAAATCCCAAGCCCCCAAAAATACTTCATCACTGCACCACTCTATTGAGCGGGAATACATACAGTCTGTAGGAGCCATTTGATGGGTTTTGTTGGTGTCTCAGTTTATTTAATTTATATGTATAGTGCAATATTATTTTTGAACACTTGGTGGCGGGGTTTAGCTGCACCGGGTGTATAAAAGGGGTCATAGGTGACAGGAGGAAGAGCAAACCGATTCTACCAGCCCAGCCGGCAGATGCTCATACCACAACCCTTTGACACTGTATACTTAAACCTTGGTATGTAAAGCAATACACATCGTTCTAAACTGCAGCAAAAGACCGGAAATTCATCTGTTTGAGTCTGCATCAGGATCACTCTAAACCAGGCATCCTCAAACTACGGACTCCGGTCCGGATCCGGACCGAACCACCACTGTCTCCGGACTCTGAGCAAATTATACTTTTCATATGTATGATCTCTCTGTATTATATGTGAGACATCGCCACAACGCATTCGCAACGAGTCAAAATTCTCCGCTATGTCCACTGCAAACAGCGCTCTGCATGTCTGACTGTTCCACTGTGTTCCACCTGTGTGTGTCAACGCTTTGGTCCAATCACATTCAGCATCCAGTCAGCGTTTTTTCCCCCCAAACAATCTGCGAATCAGAGGCACAGTAGGGCGGGTCTTCGCGGACTGCGGGTGGGAAAAATGTGTGTGTCTCTTTCAACCTGTCTAAGTCAGAGCGAGAATTAAAACAAAAACAAAAAAAATTCAGAGCGAGAGTTAACAGCTCATCTAGTTCCATCTGTACTGTAGCTAGTAGCCTAGTTTCACCTACCGGGGTGGCAACTGACACCCTAAAAATAGGCCTTGCCACCCCAGTTGGCAGCTTTGTTTTGAAAGAAAAGTTGTGGCTCATCGGACATTTATGAGAGAAAGTCTCTAATGTCCGAGTGCAAGTGAATGCAGCACAAGATGCACGTCATGTAACCCCTCCCCCGGTCCTGGCGCGAGCGTGGACATACGATTTGGCGGCGATTTCATTTGAACTGGACGGCGCAAAACGAGAAGCATTCGGACCCAAGCACTGAAGGAATGAGGTATTTGCGGTCTACACTGACAGAGAAGAGACTGTCAGTTTGGCTGTACTCAGCATTGAATCAAAACGCACTAAAGCTGTTGATCTTAATACGTTTGTGAGGCGTTTTGCTGAACAAGATGGTAATCGCCGCATTCAGCTGTAATAGACATGTCAACTTGATGCTCTGCTCACGGATGAGCATACACAACTATTAAGATGATGACCTTACGTGTGTAAATATATTGTTTTCTTTGAGGGGGTCTGCCCCCAAAAAACTGTTTTAAGTCCTGAGAAAGTCAAATAAGACGGTGTTTAAAACTACACTGCCCAGCCAAAAAAAAGTAACCACTTTGATTGAACTAGGCCAGTAGGTAAGGGCTTTCCACTGGATAATAACTGCAGTATAAAAGAATGCATGACTGAAGTGATGGAGACCATGTTGAAGGCAAACAAAAAGAGGAAATAACAGGTCAAATCAAGCAAATCCCCCTCTCAGATTGCACAGCAACCAGAAGAACATAAATACTGGCTGGTGATTTGATTCATCAGCTTTGTGATGGAATAAAAAATGCACAGTGCATTTCCTTAGCTGTGGGTGAGTCCACTGACACCACTGACAATGCTCAGTTGCTGGTGTTTGTGAGTTTTTATGATGAGGCAAAGGGGGAGTTTGTTGAAGATGTGTTGGGCCTGACGAACCTCAGTGGACACACAAGGGGAATACATTTATAAAGCAATAATGGGAATGCTGAATGAAAGAGGGTGCAGCTGCCTTTATTCCTAACTGTGCTGCTCTTACACTGCGACTCTGAGGGGTCAAGCACAGAAACAATAACAATGAAAACTGCTGCATACAGATTATTTTTGTTTTTGCAACCTCGTGTTAAGAATCTTGTTGCAATTGTTTAAAAGTTTGAATGACCGTAATAAACGGACCTTTGTCTTATTGAAACATTTATTTTGGACCTTTAAGATTTGTATTTGAGTACCCCTGCTCTAAACCCTCCTGTGAATTAATGGCAAAGGATATAGAACATTGGAACATTAAAATTGCACAGTCCAAAACAATAAGCAACTGCGGGTCTAAAGAGCAACAAAGGTATTTTATTGAGAAAAGTCTTCAACTAGAAATTAACTCTCAAACTTCAAATGTAACTTAATTGATAGTTTGAGGGGAATACTTTGATGATTTGCTGTCAAAAGGATATTCTGCTCCCTCATGTTTACCAGGTGTTTTATTGGCCGGTGTGTCCATAATCTTCTTCTTAAATAAACGTTCTACATTCAGTTGCGAACCCGACCTTAAAGGAGGGCACAAGAAGGCACAATTAAACTAAATTAATTTAACATTCAGGTCTGATTTATAGGAAGAGCAGTTTAAAAGTGAGAAACTCACTGATTACCACTTCTCTCTCCACCAGGCTTTGTGACCGGATTTGAAAGGGTGCCTATTCTTGACCTGGAGAAGTTCAAGATGAAAATCAGAGATGCAGAAGTCCAAGGCCCCCCTGACCAGTTCTTCCCCAACGCAGATACGTGTTACTCGGACCTGGAGCTGCCCTTCTACTCAACCAAAGAGATCATGCAGACCAGGCTGACCGAGGCTCTGAGCAGCAACAAAATCATCTTCAAAGAAGCTGGGACTGAACTCTGATGGTGTCTGGTCTGAACAGAAGACTTAACATTGTCATACAGCACTTTGTAAACCAAGAAGCAGCCTTTGTAGTATTGCTACTATACCTGTTTCTTAACAAACTGTATGGCTGAGAAATTCTTGATAAATAGGATGTATTGTGTGGTGGGTTAATATCAGAAATCCTTCCCTAATAGCAAAAACGCTGTTATACATACTCCATTTTGATTTGTATGTATATATGCATATTTCATAAAAACGCCCTATGTACATATTTAAGCATGACATGATCTTCTAAGATGAATAAGGGTGTGACTTTGTTGTATTATTTTGGTAAGTTAACCATGTAACAAATGTTACATACAATATGTTTAAACATAATACTCCTTTGTGTTCTGGAGACTTTTATTGTTGAGTTAAGTTTTTCAAAACCTTAATATAGGAATCATTTGTTAATTAACATTATACTGTATGTTGATGCAATAAAAATGACTTCCTACTGTGCTCCTCGGCTGTTGAATAACTGCTAAAACATACACATCTTAAGATATAACACTGTACTGTGGAACTGGTTTATTTACTGCAGAATCTCCTCTTATTTAATTTACTGTGAAATAATCACCTCATACATTATGTTAGGTCATATTTTTATGCATACAAATTACCTTTAATCTTTGATGATTGGGTCTGAAAACTCTACCTCATCCTGTATACTGAGTTTAGCGGCAGTAGGCCTATTCGACAATAGTTAATTGCTAATTTACCAAGCCCAATGTTATTTTGAACTAAGTATTGGGAATTAGTTTCTTCCATATTGACTAAACAAATGTATAACTAGAAAGGAATTGTCAAACACAATGTGATTACTAAATATCCGTTTTTTTTGTCATTATCCCCCCCCCCCTCTCAAGGTGTTTGGCTCTTTCCAGGTGGAACAATTACTTTATGGGACTGTATCTCGATGGTATGATATTTGTAAACTGTTGATGCATTGCTCTGAGTTATCTTTTCACCAACTATTTTAAGGAAACAAGTTTATTTATTTTCTGCTCTTTTCCTTACTTAATTGCAGTGATGGGAAGTAACTAAGTAGCCTACATTTACTCAGGGACTGTACTTAAGTTCAATTTTGAGATACTTGTCCTTTACTTGAGTATTTCAATGTTATGCTACTTTGTACTTCTACTCCACTACTATTTAATACCTAATTTAGTTAATTTGCAGATTTTGATTAATAAGGCTGATGCATTGACTGGGACTGATAGAAAGATGAGGCTGAAGAATCTGCGAGGAACGAACTAGGGGCAGAGAAATAATCATATTTTCACCCTTTAATTGCCAGACGAAGAAGAAATCTATGGGAAAATTATTTATTTGCATTTTTTTATCAAATAGGACAAATAACCACAAACCTTTTTTTTTTTTGACTGACCACACAGTTTTGTTTTTATGAGCCTCTACCAACTGGTCGTGCTGGCAAAAGTGCATTTTCAGTACAGTATTTGTATGCATCAAACTCAAATACATTTGTTTCTTTTATGGAAAATGAGCAATATATACAACCAGATATATTCATAAAAAATAATAAATTATAATTGTTAAAAAAAAAAAAAATGGAAAAAAGTAATGGAAAGTGTTTTTCAATATAAAAGAAAAACTTGCTAATCTTACTGTATATGCCTAACAAAAAACAACTGGCCCAACAGGAAATGTCTATATCCTGTGTTGGCCTAACTTGCATCTGTGTGCAACTTTGGGCTGCATTTCATGCATGAAAGGTGCTATATAAATTATTATCACTCTGAGACTCATAAGGCAGTGCTAGATTTAGTCATATTACAATGAAACTAGCTATTCACCGTATTTTATTGGAAAACATCTCTAAAACTCTGAAAAAGTCATATTGCTAGTTTACAATATGAAGGCGAATTCGACCGGTTGGTTGAGCATATTTTCCAAAAAATAATTACACCCTTGTTACAAAAATGTTTTGTGCATCAAGTTATCTAATTATGTTCAGTCAGTGCTCTGACACTAAGATATGTCAAAATGATATGGTTACCTTACAAAAGTTGACCAAAAAGAGTGATTTATTCCGGAGTAATTTTTAGCATGCCAACTTTCTCAGTGGAAGCTAGCTGAAGGGCTTTCTGTTCGAACCACAGTGACATCTAAAGGTTGTTTTGTGCATAACATGTCAACCAAACGGTAGAGCTGACTGAATCAGATGGAGTTACCCTTTTTTTTCAACAAGATATCAAGACACAAAATGTGCTCTACCAAATTACTATTATCATTTCATTGCATTTAGCTGACGCTTTTATCCAAAGCGACTTACAATAAGTACATTCGACCAGGAAGACACAACCTTGAAGAAAACAGAATCATATAAGTACATCAGGTTTCATAGAGCCAAACATTTCAAGTGCTACTCAACTGGCTATAGATAAGCCAATCCTTTATTAGTATATAAGTGCTCTGTTAGCAGTTCTTTGTTTGTAATTCTATCGCTCGAGGTGGAGTCGAAAGAGATTAGTTTTCTGCTGTCCTGATGTCAATGGGGAGCTCATTCCACCATTTTGGAGCCAGGATAGCAAACCCACGTGTTTTTGCTGATGGGAACTTGGGTCCCCCTCGCAGCGAGGGTGCAGCGAGTCGTTTGGCTGATGCAGAGCGTAGTGCACGCGCTGGGGTATACAGTTTAACCATGTCCTGGATGTAGGAAGGGCCAGATCCATTCGCAGCATGGTATGCAAGTACCAGTGTCTTGAAGTGGATTCTAGCAGTTACCGGAAGCCAGTGAAGGGAGCGGAGGAGCGGAGTGGTGTGGGAAAATTTAGGAAGGTTGAAGACCAGACGAGCCGCTGCATTCTGGATGAGCTGCAGAAGTCGGATGGCACATGCAGGTAGATCAGCCAGGAGGGAGTTGCAGTAATCTAGGCGTGAGATGACGAGAGCCTGGACCAGAACCTGCGTCGCTTTCTGTGTCAGCTGGGGACGTATCTTCCTGTTGTTGTAAAGCGTGTATCTGCAGCAGCGGGTTGTAGCAGCGATGTTTGCAGTGAAGGACAGGTTGTTATCTAGGGTCACACCCAGATTCCTTGCAGTCTGAGTCAGGGAAACAACAGAGGTGCCGATGTTGATTGTCAGGTCAAGAGTGGGACAATCTTTTCCCGGAAGGAAAAGCAGTTCAGTCTTGTCAAGGTTGAGCTTGAGGTGATGAGCAGACATCCACTGAGAGATGTCAGCTAGACAAGCAGAGATGCGTGCGACGACCTGGGTCTCTGAGCGGGGAAAGGACATAATTAATTGGGTGTCGTCAGCGTAGCAGTGGTATGAAAAACCATGCGGGCCTAATGACTGATCTAAGCGAGTTTGTGTACAGGGAGAAGAGGAGGGGACCGAGAACAGAGCCCTGAGGGACCCCTGTAGTTAATTGACAAGGGTTGGACTCGGACCCTCTCCAAGTTACCCTGTAGGTGCGTTCTTTGAGGTATGAGGTGAGGAGTGAAAGTGCTGAGCTTGACACTCCAAGTTCTTGGAGAGTGTGAAGGAGAATCTAATGGTTCACCGTGTCGAATGCAGCAGACAGGTCCAACAGGATGATGACAGAGGAGAGGGATGCTGCTTTGGCAGTGTGCAGTTCCTCAGTGACAGCAATGAGAGCAGTTTCTGTGGAGTGACCTGCCTTGAAACCAGACTGGTGCAGATCCAGAAGGTTGTTCCAATGGAGATAACAGGAGAGTTGTTTAAAGACAGCGCGTTCAAGTGTTTTAGACAGGAACGGGAGTAGAGAGACAGGCCTGTAGTTTATAACATCAGACGGGTTGAGAGTGGGTTTCTTTAGGAGAGGGTTTACTCTTGCCTCCTTGAGACTGTTTGGAAAGTGACCAGAAGTTAGAGAAGTGTTGATGAAATTGGAGAGAAACGGTAGAATATCAGGAGCGATAGTCTGAAGGAGGTTTGAAGGGATAGGGTCCAGAGGACAGGTGGTAGAGGTAATGAGGGTAAGAACCTCACTTGGACGGCAAATGGTGGCACTGGCTGTTCAAGGTAAAGACAGCATCATCATAAGATGCCAACAAGAGTGACAGGGTGTGTCACTTTGCTGAAGGATAGACCAGCTATCCAGGATAGTCTCTAAAGATTTCCCAAGGGGTAAAAGCTGCTGCTGGAGTACTAACTGGAAGTAGTGCTGATATCATGTCTACCATATCCTCTTAAAATACTCTGTCCAACAATAATAGTCGAATGACACATTTTTATTTAAGATGCATTCTTGTACTAGGGAGGGGAATTTGAAAGAGAATACCTGAAAAAGTACTTGTTGGTGTAATTAAATTAGTATACTGAGTCAAACAGTATCACTCTCATTAAGAATTTATGGCAGAAAATAATTTTATCTCTCATCAAAGATAGCAGAAAACATGCATTATTGTAGTCAAGAGGGGAGTTTGACAGAGTACACAGTAAAAGTACTCTAAATAGTACCTCCAAGCTGTTTTAATATAGTTTTGAAGAAAAAACCCTCGATGCTGACTTTACCACGCAAACGGGAAATACGGCCGCATCAATCCAGCAGTGTCAGCAGCATCAGACAGAGTGAGAGATACTCATACACTTTAAGATAGGGATTCATGGCTGACAGTGCAAGACAGACAGATCGTGAGACCGACAGACGCGCACACATACGCACACATACGCACACATATGCGTACACACACACACACACACACACACACACACACACACACACACACACACACACACACACACACACACACACATACACACACACACACACACACACACACACACACACACACACACAGACACACAGACACACACACACACACACACACACACACACACACACACACACACACACACACACACACACCACACACACACACACACACACACACACACACGGACTGTCTTCTTCTGTATGTTTTGCATGTAGCCATATATTCAATGTATTTTTGTGCAAACACGCACTGCACTGTCTAGGCAACGAGTGTATAAACCTTTATTTTGAAGAGTACAGCGCAAGCATAGGGCAAACTAGCCAATCAGAAGCAAGAAGACACTGGAGACCCACCCATCTATGGAAACGAAACATTGGCCCTTTCTCACTTCTCTTATTTTTAATTTCCTCGCTCCTCGGTCTCGGTCTCACCGGAAGTTGATTTGTCTGCGCCATCTTGAGTAGCGTCCCAATGGCCTTATGTTTGCCGGAGGAGCGAGGAGCGATAATGGAGGAGCTAAAATCGAGGAACCACCAGACCATCGTTCGATGAAATCCTCAGACACTCGCCCCGCCCCCTTACTGTGTATCGCTCACTGATTGGACGATGCAGTGCATGCACTGATCTGATGCTTCTTGACATGAGAGCAGTTTCCCAGCGGAGTGAAGAAAATACATGAACCTCACGGGAGTCACTCCTCAGTTTATACTGTGTTTTGTTTCAATTAATGTATCATTTAGTTACAAATATGTGATATATCTGAACAACAAAGTGGTCAAAAATCATTTTATTCATTTTTTGGAAACATTTTCATGATCGCTTTTTTTCATTAAGTGCTATTAAAATGTTAATGTGCTACATATCCAAACAAACAAACAAAGTGTGCAATCCAATGAATGTTAATCTAACTGGGTTTTGATAGATAACATATCTCTTTTTCTTCTCTGAATTATTTTATTTCTATTGTGCACTCTAATCAATATTAATCAAACTATTGTTCGTTTATACATTTTAAGAATGGCGTTTATCTTTTTTGAGAATTAGTTCTTATTGTATTTAATGTATTTGGGTCTACAACAGATGATACAAATGTTTGTGTCAGTAAATGTGTACTAACAGAGGCGGGGGTGTGTGTGGAAATAACGGGGACAGAGCTGCTGTCAGACGATCAGCTGTGCAGCGTCATCACAAACGGACGTCGCTTCACGTGACGCTCCGGAGGAAAGGACGTCCCATTGCTCTTAAAACTCATTTCCCTGCTTCTCGTGGTTTCCTTGCGTCTCTCCATGCTTCCCTGGTGGGAGGGACTAGTCACAGGGAAACGACGCAAGTGAGGGAAGCAAGGATTCCATTTAACCAAAGTGAGAAGGACCCCTCGACTCCTCCGTGTGCATTTCAGCTCCTTCAAAATGGCGTGTCTTGATCGATTTCCGGGTCAAGTTCCGGAGGAGGGGAAGAGAGGAGTCGAGGAGGGGTATTGGGATGAGGCTTGTGTCCTCCTTCCTTTCTCTTTCTCTTCTCTACTCAGACTGCAAGCAAGCAACCAACAAGTCCTCCAACTCATACGACCAAATGGGTCGATTGTTCAAGCCCTTATTACGACCAAATATGTCGTTTGTTCAAGCGCTTAATACGACCTATAATTACGTTTTAAAGTTGTCGGCCTCTAGTGCTCCCGTTGAATGCAAATGTTACAGAGGGTCGTTTATTCACAAATAACCCTCTCTGTAAAATCTTAAATTATAGGATAGTTTGGCCATTAAAATGCTTTTGTATTAGATTTCTAGCGAGAAGTATATATTGTACTTTTAGAATCCACGTCCAGTCGATGTGTAGGATCTATAGTTTGATAGATATTACGAAGATGATTTGAGGTTTCGTCAGGAGAACGTGTATAGGGCAAGCTTCCATGTAAAGTTACGGGTTGAAAACAGTATTTCCGATCTTGACGTTTTCATAATAAAACCAATGATCACATGATTTAACAGTGATATCTGCAGTCCTACTCATCCACTAAAAAACATCAGTTTATCCTAGTTAATTATACGACATTAATTGGTTTAAATTGTGTACAATGCTTTTGTGTTTTTCCCATAGGTTTTTCTCTTTCGATTCTGAGAGACACCTTTCTTTTTTCAGAGGTTTTGATAGGCTAAAATCACGCCGCAATGCACGTTATGTTATACACATATGGTGTTTATGTGATATGAAATCGGAAAACATTTTTTTTTAAAAATACTTTATTCCGAGTGTTCTTGCTTTTCTCTTTTAAAGTCATCACATAACGGCATTGTAATACACGGTTCGGCGGCATTAAATATTACATATCTGCCGAAGATATTTATTTATAGAGCCCTGATCAGAAGACCTTTTGACAAACTGGAAGAGATGCCGCCAAAACTGAATACGTGACGTGGATCATAAATATATCAACAATTAAACAACATCTTCCATTTCTTTTCACACAATACGTCTCCTTGCAGTATCAACACTAATTCGGCTGACTTTTATATTTGATCCAATTAGTAGATAGTCTGTATTTACACCATAACGGTGCACAGCTGATAGATTAAGGGACTTTTTTGTAGTTTTTAAAGATATTACTGATTTTCTGAACTACCTTTCCAACTCCTCATGCAGTTGACTGTTACAGGTCTATACCAGTTTATGGTACAATGCATAAGCTTCACATCGAGAGACTGAAACTGTATTTTCCTTTACCGTTCTGTTTTAATTTCACAATAAAGTGAATAGTCATATTATGTTTGATATTATTATGTTTTATTAACTAGACCACTGGTTTTTTAAACCGCACCTCCTAGTGGTTAAAGCACGTTATTGAATTTAGTTGAATAAGTTATATTTGATGAAAACATTTAAATATTAAGAGTAGCCTACATACAAAATAGGGGTCAATGATAGAAATATAGAATAGAAAATATCAAGAAGATACTGTAGTGATCTCTACAATAAAACAGTTTAGTGCAGGACGTCCAAAGATATTAACAGGAGGATGTGCAAAACAGACAAACTGATAAGGCTGAATTTTACTCAGGTGTAACTAAAGTCTGATTTAAGGGTTGTTTATATTTCACATCATTAATCAGAATCTGCAAAGTAACAAAAATAAATGTAGTAGAGTAAAAATACCAGGTTAACCTCTGAATTGTAGTGGAGTAGAACAAAGTAGTACATGCTGCTGTAACAAAAACATTTCCCAGCTTGGGATCAATAAAGTATCTTATCTTAAGATGATCGATGGCTACTGCCATATTTGCTAAATGTGCATCTGAACCTTGACCAGTGCATGTTTCAGACTTATCAATTAACAACAGGAGGGGTCACAGACATAAGACCAGCTGTTAAATAAAGCTCTTCTGACCTTAGCTGTCATTTGGGTATATTAATGCTGCCCATTATGGGCACAAGCAATTTTCACCCATTTATTAATTATATGTTTTAAATATGATAACACCAATGTGTTTCGTATCCCCTAAACCTCCAGGGATGTATAGTTTAATACTGGCAACTTCTAATTGTGGGAAATACGAAAACGTCTTTTAAAACTAAAATTCCCAGTAGAGACGTGCCATAGAACATGTTGCGAAACACACAATAGCCAACATGTGTAATTCTGGGGGGGGGGGGGGGGGGGGGGGGCTGGGCTGGACCCGTCCAAGTCCAGTTTTGGATAGTCTGGCGTGGTTCCATTCCATTTCAAAGAGCTGTTTGACACTCGGCGTAACCTTGTCACACTGCCACTCCAACATCCAATCACAGAGCTTGAGGGATAATCACGGGGTTTGTAAAGCAAGGCGGATGTTGTAGTCCCAAACGATAGCTGGGGATTCTGGGTAGTGTAGTGTCTTCGGAAACTCTGTAGTGTCTAAACTCCGAAAAAACTATTTGTTTCTCCGAATCGAAGGTTAAAAACACAAAAGCATTGTACACAATTTAAACCAATCAATATTGTGTAATTAATAAGGATAAACTGATGTTCTTTAGTGGATGAGTAATGGAGATATCACTGTGTAATCATTTGACAGTGTGGGGAATACTTCCGGTTTTATTATGAAAACTTCAAGACCGGAAATATTGTTTTCACCCACGCTAACTTTACATGGAAGCTGCCCCATATACAGTACACCAGGGATCACCAACTATATTTGTCCAAGGGCCAAAATGTATCCAATAGACACTATCACGGGCCAGCGATTTTTATATAGTTCAGAATTTTGAAGTTGTAGACCGGGGGGGGGGGGGGGGGGGTATTGAGTGTTCTGTAATCAGTTACTAAATACTGAATACATGGCTCTGAAAGTAATCAGAATACAGTTACGTGTCTTAAACGTTGGAATCGGGTCTACTTTAACGTATTCAGATTACTTTTAGAATACTTTTGGAATACTTTCTTTTTCCATAACAGATGGGTATGTTTTGGTGAACAGGAGACACGTATTTTACTGTTTTAATGGCTTATCATGACTCAAACACAACATCTTGGTGTCATTCTGGACAGCTCTCTCATCTGCACCCCACATAAAAAACACCACCCGGACTGCATTCTTTGTACTGTCTTAAAACCTTTCCTTGGAATATGTTATGAATTGTAAGGTGTCCTTGGTGCTTTGAAAGGCACCCCTAAATAGAATGAATTATCATTATTATGTATTATCTGAAACGATGTAATAACTTTTAAAACTTTTTCCAGTGCATTCAGCAGCAGCAGGCCATTCACTTTGATTTGATCCCGTTATGAAATGTCATAATTTCGACAATAAAGAAATTCTACATAAACGTTATCTTGCACATTTTATCTACCCATCTCCGTTTCTAACTTTCAATATATTTTAAAAGAGATCTCTCTCTCATCTGCGTGCGGGGGCGGGGCCTCACAGACGCGCTGCATCTCTCTCGCTCACAGACATGCTGCAGCGCCGTGCAGTGTGCACACAGCTCTGCCGGTAATGACTATTACATTTTGTGAGGTAATTTTTCCACCAATAATTCCAATAAGTATTCCAAAATGTATTCACTTCAGGTTTACGAAAGTAACTGTAATCAGATTACTCGTTTTTTAAATGTAACGCCAGCTGAATACAGTTAGCCTACTTGATTTTTGTATTCTGATTACGTAACGCCGTTACATGTATTCCGTTACAACGCAACCCTGCTTCTAGGCTACTGTCCCGCAGCTCCTGCCTCTCTGTTGGACTCTGTCGCAGCAGGGCTGCTGCTGTGCTGCGGAGCGCACAAACCAGACTCTTCACAACGAAGGATCACTTCTTCTTCAAGGCAGGGAAGGTTTTGCAGTAGGCTACGCAGTCTACTGTCCCGCAGCTGCTGCCTCTCTGTTGGACTCCGGTACTGCACACAGTGGTTACTGCGAACGCAGTAACCACGCCGCAGTCACCCCCGTCGTGCGGGCCGGATGAGAATGTCTGGCGGGACGGATGTGGCCCGCGGGCCGCCAGTTGGTGGTCACTGCAGTACACGTTCTCCTGGCGAGACCTCAAATCATCTTCGTATATCTATCAAACTGTAGATCCTACACATCCACTGGACGTAGATTATAAAAGTACAATATACACTTCTCGCTAGAAATCTAATACAAAAGCATTTTAATGGCCAAACTATTCCACAATTTAGGATTTTCCAGAGAGGGTTATTTGTGAATAAACAACCCTCCGGAGCGTTTGCAATCGACAGGAGCATGTTGTTTCTTACACGACCACTAGAGGTGCTACACTTTAAAACGTGACTCTGGGTCGTATTTAGCTGCTGAACAATCGACCTATATGGTCGTTTTTTGTCGGAGGACAGGCTGCAAACAACATGTCCTTTTCTGATCCTCAATAAAGCTACCTTTTGCACCTTCGATGCACCGCCTCCGACTCCTATCTCTCGGCACTACAATATAAGAATAAAACACGGAGGACGCAGATCTCTTTTTGTCCCCTCTTCTCCCTGCTGCAGCCTAGCAGCTGATCTCAAAGCATGCTCCCAGGGGGGTGTGGTCAGCTGCAGCTCACAGAATCAGCCCCCTGCAAAAACAGGGCTGGAAAGAGCAAATAGAGCCAAATGAGGCATGGCTCAAATGCAGGATCTGTTTGGTAAATAAAAAAAAAACTATATTTATATACTTAAGGTATGGCCCTACAATATATTGTTCAAATATAGCATGATAACTTTAACTCGGCTTCATTTTTGAGGTAAAAAAATGCATTTGGAATAAACTAAAAAAATGAGATTTTTTAACCAATGTGATGGGTTACATCCTATAGGAAACACATTGATCATTGACACTTCAAAAGACCCTTGCACAGGTTTTAGTTTTTTTTTACCATCATTTAGCATCGTTTCCAAGGCACCATTACCTTGTTTCTGATGCCAGCTGTGGTGCTTTATGTCCCTCCCTCCTTTCCTGACCCTTTAAGACGACAGTAGGTTGACCCTTGTGAGTCGAGTGTGGCTTCCTGTGGCTTCCTGTGGCCATCTTTTCTGTGTGAGTCCAGAGGAGGGCTGCAGTGAGAGATTCAGGGGTTCACCTCTGCCACAGCAATGATTCTGATTTAGAGGTTAACAGTAGGGACCAAAAAGGGTTCCCAGAGGGGGTTATGGACAGGAACTTCTGGGACCTCTGCCCCAATGATGGCTGACATTCGGCGGGTGTATTTCATCCTTGGCGGTGGGCAGTGAAAGGCTTTTGTTTGGATTGGGAAGGCTCTGGATGTATGGGATTAGTTTTGTATCATAAAGATAAAGCAACACTTTCTCAGAATAAAGCAAAAACTATGAGTTTAAAAGAAGAAAAAAACTGAGTCAAGCAAAATTAAATACATTTCAAAAATAAAACTATAAGTTGCAAACAAATCATTTGTGTAATCATGTAAACTATAAGTCTTTTTTCTTTGTTTTAACATAGGTTTTTGTTTGCAGTTCTTGTTTCTTCTTTCTCAATGATCAGACTTTTGCTCTCGCTGCAGCTCTCTCATTTGCGCTCCTTCACTTTTTGTTTGAGATTCTGACACAAACGTCCCAGGTGGGCGGGACTTTCAGGGGTGCGTCCCCATTGGCTACTCAGTTTTTTGAGTTACAGCCCAGTCCTCCAGCGATTGTACAGTGCAGGAAGAAAGACCTGCACCATCTTCCTCCACGCTGGGCGTTACTCAGTGTCATTTCATTTGACCAAATGTCTTTACATATACATTTAATAGATGTTATTATTATCCACCTTTTTGTTTTATGTCCTTTTATTTAAAACATTCTTTGAGACGTAATCTTCTGGTTCAAATTTCAATAAATGTAATTTGTATAATCACTCTTTTGTCTTTATTCTACATGAAAATGTTAGATTCCATTCAAATCTGTTGATTATTCATATCTTCCTCAGGCTAGGAATAGTATGTCGAATTTGTAATGATAAATGTATATTATTTTCTCACAGGATATAGAATGAGACAACACAGTTGTTATCCATTGTGTATGAATGCTTCAGCTCTTCAGACCAACATAGTAAGATGTGAGCGTGTTTCTAATTGTGTTGGTATGCAACCTAGGTCTGTTTAATAAAGAAAATCTGCCACTTTTATATTGTAGAATTTGTTAAATTAAAGCAGCCTTTAATTGTTTGTACTAAACATAGCAATATATGCTTTTGAAATGTAACATGTCTTTGAAAAATAATAGTATACAGTTTATATAGTGTATCACCTTTAGCTTGAAAATACATTTTAATCTATAAAATAAATAAATAGATAGACAGACAGACACTTTATCAATCCCAAATTTGGAAATTATTTAACAGCAGAGTGTGTTCAGGTATTAAAATATTTAAAGTTGGAATAAAGTATAAACTACACAACACAAGTCTAATGCACTGCAATCCATAAGATAAGTCCGATATGTTCATGAAACTCCCCAGGAGACACCGACACTAAGTTATTTAGCCTTCCCAAACCTGAGCCTCACGCGCCGCCTATGGGGGATGTGCTAGTGACTTATCCGACCGGCCTACTTCGGTACCGGCACATCGGGATTCGTCCCGATGGCCAGTCCGCCACTGCACTCAGCCCACGTAAACTGTCAACGGGGGGCAACACACTCTCACTCCCTAAGCGTCCAGGAGCGACGTTTGGTCAGTGTCCGTGGCGTCCAGTTGTGACGCTCCTAGGCTCCTTCAGCGTCATAAAGGGACGCAAATAGCTTTCAACTGATTGCAATGTATTCCCATCTGCGGCGGGATTTGACGCTCATGGAAGCACGGCATTTGTTTGTGTCGGCTGCCCTTAAAGGCAATGTGAGCGTCCATTCCCATTGGATAACGGAGAATTGTACACCCGGAAGTAAGTATTCCTCTTACTGTCGATTGATTTTACAGTGATATCTGCACTACTCATCGACTAAAAAACACCAGATTATCCTTGTTAATTACACAACATTGATTGGTTTAAATTGTGTGCAATGCTTTTGTATTTTTCCCCTTCGATTTGGTGAAACAAATGTTTTTCCATCGTTTGGACTGTCCAAACGATAGCTGGGGATTCTGGGTAGTGTAGTGTCTTCTGCCATCCTTTACTCAGAAAAAACATTTGTTTCTCCGAATCGAAGGGGAAAAATACAAAAGCATTGCACACAATTTAAACCAATCAATGTTGTGTAATTAACAAGGATAATATGGTGTTTTTTAGTCGATGAGTAGTGCAGATATCACTGTAAAATCAATACGTTCCCGCATTGACGTCACTTCCGGCTTCCCCCAAAACTTCAAAATGAGTCGAAGGAATTTCCCCGCGATGTTCGAAATTATTGATATTTAACGGAATGGTATCGCTTTTTCTTTTTTAAACTGACGGTTCGAGATTGCTAGTAGCCCAATATTTCATTGCACAACAGTTGTTGGGATGCTGTCACAGGCTCTTTAAATGTCTGTTACAGCCGCTGCTGCCTTGTGCCTTTAACTCTGTGGGTGTGTGTATGCAAATAAGCTGTGCCTTCCTATGCTGTCAGTGGCCGTCTCGACCTCGCAACATCCGCGGGGATTGGACAGACGTCACCCAAGCCCTGCCTGCTTCTGCTACGTCATCCGGGGGAGGAGTATAAAGGCTGGGCATGGATACCATTCGGGAGGCTCTGTATTGTGTGACAGACGCCTCAAAACTCTCATTGTGACAACGCCATTTTCTGTGATTCTTAAGACTGCCTAGCAGTGTGTATTCTGTAGGGTTCTGTGCGAGCACACTGATTAGCGGTGTGTCCTATTATTCTGTGTCTAGTATAGGGTTTGTGTGTGTGTGTTGCGTAGATCCAGGTTGCTTAGCTCCTGTAGAACCGCATTTAGGATAGTTACATTGTGAAACAGCTTAGACCCAGGTTAGCTTAGTGCCTGCAGATCAGCATTTGTGAAACTATTGCTTAGACCCCGATCACCGGTTGATCAGCAACAGCTGTGTTTCAACACAGCTTCCTTTTGTTTAGTGTTTTGTCAGGGTTGCCAACTTTGGGTACCTGGCTGGAGTGAGATTTTGATATCATGGGTTTAATTACATATGCGCACGAAATGACTGCTATCGTGTCAGCAGCGGGACCTTAGCATATATATAGGATATATATACAATATATACAAATACACAATATTGGACACAGACTATAAAGGGCACAAAGTTTCATTCACTATTGAAAGTCAAACACATGTTTGTTTCCACTGTTTTATTGTGTAGGCCTACCTGTCGCGATAAGCAATGAATTGACGTATCGTACGATAAATAAAAATGAACTCGATAAATTGCCATTTACATGAGGATGTGACTAGCAGTTTGAAAGGATGTACTTGAATTATTATTATATATTATCATTATGTCAGTGGTCTAAAATGGTCATACAACGGTGCCGACAATATTATCGTTTATCGCAATAATTTCCGGGAAAATGTATCCAACAAAATTAATTATCGTGAGAGCTATACATGAAACACACACACACAAACAAATCTACAGACTTACTCCAAACTGCCAAATATATTAATTAACACACTCTCACTCTCATATACTCTTTGACTCTATTTTGGCCTAGTAGAACAATAAGCAGCAGACTTTTACTTTTTTATCATTTCTACTGGTTCTTAGATCTGAGCATGCACAATACGGGTCGGCAGTTGCGAGAGAGTATTTTTGTTGGGTAATCTATGGTAGGGCTAACTATGAGGGGCCGTACAGGCCATAATTCATACTGGTCCTCTCACGCACATACATTCTCCTTTTACATACATATATTTTCACTGTTACATACATACATTCTCCTTTTACATACATATATTTTCACTCTTACATACATACATTCTCCTCTTACATACATATATTTTATAATATGCATGTCTGAAGAGAATATATGTATGCAAGTGAAGAATGTATGTATGTGTGAAGACAATATATGTATGTGAGAGAAGAATGTATGTATGTGAGAGAGAAAGTATAGTGGAAACGGAAGGAGTATGATTGAAACGGAAGGCAGGTCATTCTTGCGCTGTGATTGGCTCAGAAGGTCGAGCGGGGCGGGCTCATGTTCAGAACTTCTGATTTCAAATCAACATGATGGAGGGAGATGAATCGCGTAGATTGCAGCAAGCATTAGGGGTTTTAAAGAACATTTTTGTCAACCCCTGAAACTGTCACATCCCTGGCCAGGTGTCCTTGCGGGTGCGTTCGCTTTACTTATCAGAGCGTGCCGTAAGGACGGTTACTCTTTGGTTTATAAACTCCCGCCTGGGACGGACTGATGCATTAGATTATGTGCTATATGGAGGGGACTTTGACCGAGTATTTCTCACAAAGTACACAGTAAAAGTACTTCAATGTATTGTTAGTAGCAGTCAAACTAGTACCGAGTCCAACAGTGTCAGTTTTATGAAGAACTTGTGGTAAAATATATTTGTAAAAAGAAAATGAAGAGCTACTGATTTGAAAAAACGGCTCTCTGTATAGTTTAAATCTCCTAACAATGTTGTCCATGTATTCTTCTCCCCTCAAGTCCAACAGTGTCAGTTTTATTAAGAACTTTCAGTAAAAAATATTTGTAAAATATGAAGAGCAGCTGATTTGAAAAGACAAACGCGAGAGACGGCTGAGTGACCGCAGTGCAGAATCGCTGTATAGTTTAAATCTCCTAACAATGTTGTCCATTTTAGACACATGCTTATTATATTTACAGCCTTAATAACATTCATTTTCTGGGCTCAATGTGTGTCTTGGCCGTTTTCGTCGTGATCGCTAAATTCACCTTGTTTCCCCTTGTTTATAATTATGTTCAACATTCCAAGCAAACGAGTGCTTTTGTTTTGAAATCACTTCCGCGAGTATCGCGCCCCCCCCCCCCCCCTCGCTACAATGACCATTAGACCATTTAGTAAGGTAAAAAGCAAAAACGCCTCGCAGACACTCTTCCGTTTACTTGTTTAATAAAGAAAAACAAGTGGTTCGTAGATACACGGAGTCATCTAACCCTAACCCTCTCCCTCATCATGTTGATTTGAATTAGAAGTTCTGAACATGAGCCCCGCCCCGCTCGACCTTCTGAGCCAATCACAGCGCAAGAATGACCTGCCTTCCGTTTCAACCATACTCCTTCCGTTTCCACTATACTTTCTCTCACACATACATACATTCTTCTCTCACATACATATATTGTCTTCACACATACATACATTCTTCACTTGCATACATATATTGTCTTCACACATACATACATTCTTCTCTTGCATACATATATTCTCTTCAGACATGCATATATTATAAAATATATGTATGTAAAAGGAGAATGTATGTATTTAAGAGTGAAAATATATGTATGTAAAAGGAGAATGTATGTATGTAAGAGTGAAAATGTATGTATGTAAAAGAAGAATGTATGTATGTAAGAATGAAAATATATGTATGTAAAAGGAGAATGTATGTATGTAAGAGTGAAAATATATGTATGTAAAAGAAGAATGTATGTGCGTGAAATGACCAGTATGAATTACGGCCTGTACGGCCCCTCATAGCTAACCCATACAGTGGTGGGGCTCATGTCAGTATTTGCAATGTAATTACATACACGCTCCCCTTGACAGTGAAACGCCACGCGTGAGGTTTAGATTATTTCCCTGTCTCAATCCAAATTGAACTGTATGAAATAAGAAGGCACATTTGTCTTGTAGTAAATAAAAAGGGCGACCTGGAGCCAATCCTGCAATTTCTCCACAGGTGAAAGAGTTGACATGCTGAAAACCCAAACCCTGCAGGGTGGTCTGGGGGGATTCTCCCCCAGGAGATTTTTTTTGTTTTAGTTTTGAAATAGGCTACTAACATAAAATACACATTCTGGTACTCTCTTGAGAAGAAAAATAAATAAATCTATTACACGACATATTAAAAAAATTAATGCCATTTTACTTTGTTCTGAAAGCTGAACCTGCTGCTCCTCACAGAGAGAAGAGGGAAGAGGCTGTGTGAATTACTTTACATTGTGGATAAGGGTGGATAGCCCCCATTGTTCTGTGTGTCAAAATGAAAGACAGCCCACACACCTATCCAGGGACGTGCACAGACATTTGGAGGGGCTATTGCTCTAAACTGGAAAAAGGGCCTCCCCCCGAAAAAAAAACACAAGACCTTTTTTTAATGTAAAAGGAACCAAATGATTATTACATCAACTAAATTGAACAGTAATTCACATCTCATAACAAAATAAGCTAAGGCGACTACTTGCATTCGGTGACTTAATTTCAAAAATGAAAATCAGGGACATTTTTTGTTTTGCGGTCCATATCTCATTAAAATATCTAATGTTAGTAACTATTAAAGACAAAATGGGGACAATTCTGTTCTAATGTAGTTTGACCATTGTAACTGCTGTGCAGTCCAGACATACTGATAAAATAGGGCCTCTAACCAGGGGTTAAATTGGGCCGGGACTGTCCGGGGCTCAGCCCCGGCACATAGGACGATGCTCTGACGTCATCGCCCTCGCTCATTTGTCATTTGTTTAAGCCATAATGTCAAAACATCTCTCGTTCTTAATATAGACTTTATTTAGGGTCGATATGTGTTGACCTTAAAATTTAAAATAGCAGATCTCTGTGACAGGATATCGTTTTTCTGCTTAGTAAACGTGTGTCTCAGCTCCGATCAGGAGCTGCAGCACCGTGGCTCCTTCGTGCAGAGAGTCTGCAGCGGTGTGTGTGTGTGTGCAGAGAGTCTGCAGTGGTACCGCCCAAACCCCCGACCCGTCTTGTAACACGGAGCCCGTTTCTTACACCATCAGGGCCGGTTCTAACCAATTTGCTGCCCTAGGCGAGATTTTAGCTGGCGCCCCCCCCTGCCAGAAAATCGTTCAGTAGAACAAATAAAAGTATCCAAGGAATACACAATAGAATATATAAAAAATAAATGAAAAATCTCTACAAAAGACCAATGCACTACAAAAACAGAAACGTATTGACATAGGTCATATACATCAAAAAGGCTTCAAATGTATTCAGTATTATATGAACATGTTTTAATTGGGGTGAGGACATCACATCCTCTAGGGGGGTTCCGGGGGTATGCCCCCCCGGGAATAAATGTTTGAACATTTAAAGTAAAATGCTTCAATCTGGTGCACTTAGAGCACACATTACTAGAGACCTGATCTAGGGGGTACAACTCTAACGGCCCGTCCACACAGCGGCGTGCGTTGAAGCTTGCCGGCGGGCGTGTCTGAAACTCGACCAACATCCAATCACATGAATCTCCCGCCCCTGACTTACAAGCAGTGGTTTGATTGGCTAGAGCTTGTACTGGCATATGATTCGATTGGCTGACGCTTCTGCCGTGGCTTCAAAACTTGAACATTGCTCAACTTTTGCAGCGAGCCACGCCAGCAAAGTGACGTCACCCCATTCAAAGTGAATGGTGAAGCTTTCAACGCACGCTGCTGTGTGGACGGGCCGTAAAACACCCATATGAAAAAGATTGGTTTACATTTTAATAATCAAATAAGTATGTGAACATAACCAATAACCTACCATAGCCAATAGCAAATAAATGCAACTTATTTTATTTTTGTTGTTCATTCATATCTTATTTGACCTAGTTAACGTTTATTTATGCATATTTTTGTATCTCTCAAGTTTTAAATGATATTTTTGGTTTTCTGTCCTATAATATACACATTGAAATTATTTCAAACCTGTTTACCCCAATAATTATAAAAGAGTGCCTTGGAAATATTTGTTTACATAAATTGCATTTATCTCTCTCGCTCGATCCCACACCCACTTTGGCTGTGAGCTGCGGACGCCTGATAAGCCAACACCCCCCACTTTCATCACTTACAGCGCCCATCGTACAGGGCAAATGAAAAGTGTAACCGGGATGAAAAAGGTGTTACCTTGACTTAATTATGAATGTTGTTACATCAAGGTCGAAAATTAGGATGAGCGCAAACAGTCAAAATGTTTTTTTCCCTCCCAGAGCTGCCAGCGCAGCGCAGCGCCCCCCCCCCCCCCCCCCCCAGATCTGGCGCCCTAGGCGATCGCCTATGTCGCCTATGCCAAGAAGCGGCCCTGTACACCATGCTAAATATGTCTGCATAAAGCTGAGTTATGATCGGTCATAATAACACAGAATTTGGTGATGATTAAATAGTTTACAGTGAGATTTACTCCCATACTTTTGGCCATACTCACGCAGCCCTACAAATGAATTGAGATTTCCACACAAATGTTCTTTAGCAAGTGTGCAGAGCAGTGTTGATTTAAAAAAGCAATTTGAAGGTTGGATATTTGTAAACCTTTTTTTGTGTATATATATTCATAATTTAAGATGTAAATGAATTCCAGTTTATTTGTAGTACTTTCTATTTTTATTGTGACATTTGGTGGCATCAATGTCTGCATTTGATACAGATAATGGAGCAGTTGCTTTAGGGCCACAGTGTAGGCCAATATGTCCCTTAAGGTCAAATAATGAGATCCTCGACCTCCGCCCCCCCCCCCCCCCTCTCGCACCTCCACACAGAGCCCCCCCCCCCCCATATCAAATCCCAACTTAACTCCTGCTTCTAACTAGGCTACCTTAAATAAACTCACTAATTAATGAAACCAGTTCAATACGCATTATTCTTATTCTTATCATAATGAGCGCAGCCAGTAACGGTAAGGTATCTAATTACTTATTTAGGCTATTTAGTATTCCGTAACTTAATAACAGAGATGGTCAAACTAAAGTGGTAGAGACATGGCAGAAATTCTACAATGAAGTGGGACAGTGAAGTATTCACCCATGAGAGGGCGATCAAGAAAAGAGAGCGAGCGGCCCCGTTGACGGAGTTTACAGATGAAAAGACACACAATCACAACAAGTAGGCTATATTTAGGTGTTTTTTTGTAAATAACCAACGGTATCAAGAGGAAGTAAAGTCCCCTGGTTTGTCCCTTATACCCTAACTGCCATGATGAGACAACTCAAAATCAAGTTTCCAAAATCCGACACTGAGGTGGTCTTAACGCACCGGCAGATGACAGCGCTGACAAAGTGTGTTTCCCGCAGCGAGACGCTACTAATTGTGGGCTTATCATGTTGATTCGGCCACAACAGAAAAAATAAAAAAATAAAATCTCGCTCTCTCCAGAGGGGCAGGTCAGCCAAAAAGGCCAAACGGGCCGTTGCCCTGGCAACATTAGCCCGTACCTGTGCACGTCCCTGCACCTATCAATCATCAAACCGTGGGGTCTTATTTCATTACGTGTTGATTTCTATCAACACGTAATGTTGTATCGATGTATATAGAGATGTAGCTACTACAGCAAATGCAAAAGTATTCTCCGTCGGGACTTCCTGGAACAACACCACGCCGTTATCTTGATTATGATTGGCTAGAAGACATTATCAAAGATGTTCTATTGAGAAGACGATCACTACCTGACAAAAGTTTTCAAAACCGTTTCTAGTCTTCGGTATTCTTGTTTTTGGCGTGAGAATAGTTTGGGCAGCGTGAGAGCGTGAGATTGAGAGTGAAAGCGTGTGTCACACGCCAGATGCGTGAGAGTTGGCAACCATGGTTTTGTTCCACTTTAGAAGTGAGGTACTGTACTTATTTTCCTTTTGTATACCCTGGTGCTACTCTCTTTTGGAGTGCTCCTTTTGTTAACCAGTAACAGTTTGGCCCTTTGTTGGTGTCAAACTGTTTGTGCACATTATTCTGTTCAAAGTGTTGGTTACAAATAAACCACCGGTAGCAATTACCAATTCCAAACTGGTCGTGTTGTTTCCCTTTGTACCCCTAGCCAAGAGGGAACGTAACAATGTCCAAAAGTCATTTTGGACCAAGTCTTCCAGAGTCCCAAGCAGCAGCTTATCCACCATGTCTGCTCACTGTTAAAGTAGAAAGAAGGGAATAATTTTGCAGATTAGTATTCAAAGAATAAATCATTTCTACTTCAACTTCTGTAATAAATCTGAAAATACCTGCAATTAGGTATTTGATTCTGGAAATAGAAATAAGAAAAGCCAAATGTAATAAGCAGCAAATAAATGGCAGGATAGTATCAAAACACAGGATTGCTATATGCATTAAGGCTACGTTAAATACGTGTTCTGTAATTTATTTCATTAGTTGACTATAATGTTGATTTGTAATCCTTGTATGGTGCAATTTATTGTTCTGTTTCTCTGTATTAGTGCGTAGCAGCAAAAGCTTGGAAGTGCATCGTGTTGTGTGCACGTGTGTGTGTGTGTGTGTGTGTGTGTGTGTGTGTGTGTGTGTGTGTGTGTGTGTGTGTGTGTGTGTGTGTACAGTGGTGTAGTGGTCGTTGGACGCAGGGAATGGAATTGTTGATATTGAATTTTTTTTGAATAGTTTAATAGTGTGTAGTTTTATATTTTTACATTTGTTAATAATTTATTCATTCGTTTAAGGTCGGTTAAAAAGTGAAAGCTTTAAATGATCAGATACAGTACATGGCGGCATTTAGATAGACCCAATATCCTACAGAAGTCCAGCTGTTTAAAGTTATTCAACCAAAAAAGAAAAGACAAGATCACCTACCTGAAGTCAGTTCTTTGAAGCTCAAATATCCAAAATGTTTCGTCAAACCCTCAACAAGAAACAGAAACTGGGGCGCACCTGAAGCCAGTCCAGACTTTATACCCCACACTTCCTCATGTCTGACGGGAAGATTACCGAAAGCTGTTACAGTGAGAATGGGTGTGAGTCGATTACAGAGCACGAACACACAGAGAACAAGGTTCATATTTAACAGGCTGAAATCATTTATTGCCCGTTAGTAAAAACAAGTGCAGAAACTTCCCAACTAATATCATCTAATACAGCTCAACAACACTTCCAGAAGACTTGTAGCCAAATAGCATTTTAAGGTGTGTTTGTGTCCACCTGATGATGTCCAATAGTCTGTCTTATCTCCATGGAGTAAAGCATCAAATGCTGGTAGTTGTTTGTATGTCTGGGGGTTGATTTCTGGCAGGTAGCGTGGGTTTACAGTAACTGGGTTTATTACATTACATTGCATTTAGCTGACGCTTTTATCCAAAGCGACTTACAATAAGTGCATTCGACCAAGAAGATACAAACTTGAAGAAAACAGAATCATATAAGTACATCAGATTTCATAGAGCCAAACATTTCAAGTGCTACTCAACTGGCTTTAGAAAAGCCAGTCCTTTATTAGTGTGGCGGCTCAATCCCCAGTTACGTTTGAGTCGCCGAGAGGCTAAACTTGGCTATAAACTGTGACGCGTTTCGAAGAGAAAGTCCATAGTGAAGCAAGATAGTTTTTGGGATATTTAATAAACAAAATCATAACATAGTAACTATGGACAAAACGGTCAACAGAAAAAATGACAGCACAAGCTCACCCTCTGTCATCCGCACTCGACATGAAACAGGTGACTTAAATAGACAAACCACACCCATGTGACAATTACCGGAAGTGCTCAACAAACAAATAAGTGACGTAAACAAATAATAATAATACAAATAATGAACTTGGGCTAAGTAGCATCATGGCACCTACAATTAGAATATAAGTGCTTTGTTAGTAATTATCTGTAGTAATTATATCGCTCGAAGTGGATTAAAAAAAGATGAGTTTTCAGTCTGCGCCGGAAGGTGTGTAAGCTTTCTGCTGTCCTGATGTCAATGGGGAGCTCATTCCACCATTTTGGAGTCAGGATAGCAAACCCACGTGTTTTTGCTGATGGGAACTTGGGTCCCCCTCGCAGTGCAGGTGCAGCGAGTCGTTTGGCTGATGCAGAGCGGAGTGCACGTGCTGGGGTGTACGGTTTAACCATGTCCTGGATGTAGGAAGGGCCAGATCCATTCGCAGCATGGTATGCAAGTACCATTGTCTTGAAGTGGATTCTAGCAGTTACTGGAAGTTAAAGCAACTCCTGAGAAGTAAAAAAATACTTTACTTAAAGGTGGGGTAGGTAATGTTGGAGAAACCAGCTCGAGTGAGCTAGAATTTGAAAATACACAGCAGGAAAAAATCTGCCACTTCCTTACAGAGCCCCTCCTCCAACACACACGAACACGCACATGACCAATGAGGGCACGAGATAAGTTTGTGCCCAGATGGAAGGCTGACAGGCAGGTAGGCCATCCAGTTACTTTAGCCGGGCCGGCTCAGATGATTGGTCGTGCTTTTTACAGTACTACGGCTTCCACAGATGACATTTTTTCATGGATTTTTTGTCAAAGCACTTTAGATATTCATTGCTATCGGGATGTTAAGAGCATTCCATGGAATATAACAAAAAGTGTATCTCGAGCCGGTTTCTCAAACTTACCTACCCCACCATTAAGTCACATTTGTTTAATACTTGTACTTTACTTTGGTATTTCACTTTACGTTAAGTCATTAACCCACTGTAAAATGAGGGGAAAACGTTTATTTTTTGACGATGAAAATCAAAGATCAAAATGTCCCTTTCCCTATGATCAAAAGAAAGATTTAAATATTGTAGAAACATTTTTCAATGGAGCCATTCTGAATGAAAAGTACTTTTACTTTAAATACTTCAAGTACATTTAGCTGTCAAGTCTTCTGTACTTTTACTTAAGGATCATATTGAAATTAGGACTTTAACGTGTAATGGAGTGTTTCTACCAGTATTACATTACATTACATTACATTGCATTTAGCTGACGCTTTTATCCAAAGCGACTTACAATAAGTGCGTTCGACCAACAAAATACAACTTGAAGAAAACAGAATCATATAAGTACATCAGGCTTCATAGAGCAAAAACATTTCAAGTGCTACTCAACTGGCTTTAGAAAAGCCAGTCCTTTATTAGTATAAAAGTGCTTCGTTAATAGTTCTATCGCTCGAAGTGGAGTCGAAAGAGATGAGTTTTCAGTTTGCGCCGGAAGATGTGCAAGCTATCTGCCGTCCTGATGTCAATGGGGAGCTCATTCCACCATCCTGGAGCCAGGACAGCAAACCCACGTGTTTTTGCCGTTGGGAACTTGGGTCCCCTTCGCAGCGAGGGCGCAGCGAGTCGTTTGGCTGATGCAGAGCGTAGTGCACGTGCTGGGGTGTACGGTTTAACCATGTCCTGGATGTACGAAGGGCCAGATCCATTCGCAGCATGGTAAGCAAGTACCAGTGTCTTGAAGTGGATTCTAGCAGTTACCGGAAGACAGTGAAGGGAGCGGAGGAGCGGAGTGGTGTGGGAAAATGTAGGTAGGTTGAAGACCAGACGAGCCGCTGCATTCTGGATGAGCTGCAGAGGTCGGATGGCACATGCAGGTAGACCAGCCAGGAGGGAGTTGCAGTAGTCTAGGCGTGAGATGACGAGAGCCTGGATCAGAACCTGCGTCGCTTTCTGTGTCAGCTGGGGACGTATCTTCCTGATGTTGTAAAGCGTGTATCTGCAGCAACGGGTTGTAGTAGCGATGTTTGCAGTGAAGGACAGGTTGTTATCTAGGGTCACACCCAGATTCCTTGCAGTCTGAGTCGGGGAAACAACTGAGGTGCCGATGTTGATTGTTAGGTCAAGAGTGGGACAATCTTTTCCCGGAAGGAAGAGCAGCTCAGTCTTGTCAAGGTTGAGTTTGAGGTGATGATCAGACATCCACTGAGAGATGTCAGCTAGACAAGCAGAGATGCGTGCGACGACCTGGGTCTCTGAGCGGGGAAAGGACAGAGTTAATTGGGTGTCGTCAGCGTAGCAGTGGTAAGAAAAACCATGCGGGCTAATGACTGATCCGAGCGAGTTTGTGTACAGGGAGAAGAGGAGGGGACCAAGAACAGAGCCCTGAGGGACCCCTGTAGTTAATTGACAAGGGTCGGACTCAGACCCTCTCCAAGTCACCCTGTAGGTACGGTCTTTCAGGTATGAGGTGAGGAGGGAAAGTGCAGAGCCTGAAACTCCAAGTTTTTGGAGAGTGCGAAGGAGGATCTGATGATTCACCGTGTCGAATGCAGCAGACAGGTCCAACAGGATGATGACAGAGGAGAGGGATGCAGTTTTGGCAGTGTGCAGTTCCTCCGTGACAGCAATGAGAGCAGTTTCTGTGGAGTGACCTGCCTTGAAACCAGACTGGTGCGGATCCAGAAGGTTGTTCTGATGGAGATAACAGGAGAGTTGTTTAAAGACAGCGCGTTCAAGTGATTTAGACAGGAACAGGAGGAGAGAGACAGGCCTGTAGTTTATAACATCAGACGGGTTGAGAGTGGGTTTCTTTAGGAGAGGGTTTACTCTTGCCTCCTTGAGACTGTTTGGAAAGTGACCAGAAGTTAGAGAAGTGTTGATGAAATGGGTGAGAAACGGTAGAATATCAGGAGCGATAGTCTGAAGGAGGTTTGAAGGGATAGGGTCCAGAGGACAGGTGGTAGGGCGGGCAGAGGTAATGAGGGTAAGAACCTCACTTGGAGAGAGAGGGGAAAAGGAGGTCAGTGTGTTGGTGGAAGGAAGGTCTGGTGACCCAGCGGTGAGTAAAGGTGAGTCAGAAAAAGAAGAGCGAATATCATCATCAGTACTGAAGTAAAGGACATGAGGATACTGATTCCACTTTTTCAAATGTTTATATATGAGCAGCCTTTATGAGATAAATGAAATAAAAATAATTACGAGGCTTAAACTCAACACCTTTTCATTTATCGAATGTGGATAAAGAATCAAATCTTTGTCATTTTTTTTACTTCTTGTAAGGCAGTCATCCCTGTCTGCAGAGTGAAAGACCAAGGGTAGAGACTGCGTTACATATTTAAACAAAGAGAGAAGAAAGAGGGCTAAGCTTGTCAATAATAAAAGGAGCATTCTGGAAGTTAGGGAGGCAACACACACACACACACACACACACACACACACACACACACACACACACACACACACACACACACACACACACACACACACACATAAACTCCCCCTGCATTATTCTTGACCCTCCCTTCCTTCCTCTCTTGATTTACTAACAGAGAACGCCCATGGTTAGTATCAGGGGCCAAAGTGAAGGAATCGCCCCATCATCAGCTTCAGACAAACGCTAAAAAAACATGAATACACACCCACCCACCCTCCCATAAATACCTGAGGTACTCCGTGTTTCTCCTCAGAAGTTACTCTGTGTTTCTGCCAGCTTCACACAGCCAGTCCCGGTGTTTGAGACGTAATATCTGCAGACTAAGGATGTGTGCGTCTGGACGGCCAATCACACTTCTGCTGTTTTGCTTGTTCATCTCAGGTGGGTGGAATGACAGCTGGATGAATGCAGGCATGATGAGAGGATACAGGGTGAGAAAGTTGGCTCCATGTGGAAACAGTCAGTGTAGAACAAGTGATAAAGACGGTGCATTTGAAACAGAAAAGTTATTTTGGGCTTGTGAGCTCTTACAGTGAATTCTGCTGTACTTCGTCACAGGTTGTGAATGTGAGAGCAGCTGAACCTAAGAGGGGTTGTCCCTTCTCATGTTGTGTGATTTTCAAACTTGTTTACAGATTTAAAGACGTAACACTCCAGTGTTTTGGGGAGCAATAATATATTTTATTTGCCACTATCTGAATTCATCTTGAGTCACTTAGATTTGGTAGAAACCCCATATTTGGAACTACAGGTAGAAAGGATAACTAAGGGGAAATCATCACTGTGATATCATTTAAAACAGTGAAGAAAACATTAGTAGTTGGGCAAAATAAGTGAGTGAGTATACATTTACTTTACTTAAGTATGATTTTGATGTATTTATACTTAATGTGTCCATTTTATGCTACTTTATACTTGAAATCCTGCAGTTGCAGTGCAATCAAAATTGTTAGTACATTCAACAAAATATATAATTTAATGCATTGCTAATAAGGACATTTCTCCACACCTCATAAAGTTGAATAAAAGTTAATGGCACTACAGTCAATTGTTGGTTGAATTGTAGAATCCAAAATCTGCACTTCGACAACATTAGTGTTTAATACATCAAGTATAATTTGTTGCTAATATTAACATACTTTAATTACATTTTGAATGTTTATCTTTTATTTTAAACTCAGTAAAGGATATGAGTATTACCATCACTGACTACTAGTAAATCACAGAAAGTATAGTTTCAATTTTGTACAATTGACATATATCTACTTAACTTAACATAAAGTAATATACTCACTGGAAAATAAGAAAAATCTTGTCTCGGAAAACACTGGCAGCTCTGAACATTGTGAGCAGAATTTCACGTACCAAATACAGGAAACGTATTCTTGTAATCAGATAAAAGAATAGAAGTACTACTGATTATATATTGAAGGCTGGAGTTTGATTCCTGATTTTACAAAAGACAGAAACACTGTTTTGTCACGGTCAGTATGGACATCATTCACTCATTTTGCTGACTGGCATGTGGGAAACAGAGCTATTAATTTTGACAGCCGGTATGCCAACACACACACCCACACACACACACCCCGGAGAGCTACTGTGAGTGAGATCATCTGATAGGCGTCAGAACAAACTCAGGGTTCAGGGAACAATGGTCATAGAAAAGAGGAGCGACTTCTCTCAATGGGGCAGGGTGTCCTTCCTTCCTCAGAGGAACACACTGGGTGTATTCAGTGCTACAAAACAATGGTTCACAATAGATCAGCTAGAAACAGTATTATTTCACGAGATGGCAAAATTCAATTGACCCTTGAGTGTATTATGTAAGGAAAGGGAAATGACTCATAAATACAACAATATAAAGATATACAAAAGAAAAAAACGTTAAGACTTTCAATTTGTGATTAAACTTTATTAACCTTCCAAGTAGACCCATTGTCTAAATGTTTGTCTGTCGGGAGGTTATTTAATCTATTTGCTTCAAAAATAACACGTTTCAGATTTCGTTCTTTATATATGAACTTGACAATAAGAAGGATAGGGCCCCTTTAAGAAAAGTTATTCTGGTTTCGAATATAGTCAACATTTTAGCCTTTTTATGAATCAAGAATAAGGTATAAGGATAAATGACATTTATTTACCATAATGCCAATAAGAAAAGTTACACATGGGGTAATAAGTCGGAATAATGGCGGCTTTAAAAGGTGTATAGCAGACTTGGATAAGGATTTTTTTAATGATTATATATGAGCAGTAAAACCAGGACAAAATTGCAGTTGAAGGGAAGACAACACATCATTAAAGGTCACCTATTATGCAAAATCCACTTCTTCATGTCTCTTCTACATCAACATGTGTCCCCTCTTCTTCATGTCTCTTCTACATCAACATGTGTCCCCTCTTCTTCATGTCTCTTCTACATCAACATGTGTCCCCTCTTCTTCATGTCTCTTCTACATCAACATGTGTCCCCTCTTCTTCATGTCTCTTCTACATCAACATGTGTCCCCTCTTCTCCATGTCTCTTCTACATCAACATGTGTCCCCTCTTCTTCATGTCTCTTCTACATCACATGTGTCCCCTCTTCTCATGTCTCTTCTACATCAACATGTGGTCCCCTCTTCTTCATGTCTCTTCTACATCAACATGTGTGTCCCCTCTTCTTCATGTCTCTTCTACTTCAACATGTGTCCCCCTCTTCTTCATGGCTCTTCTACATCAACATGTGTCCCCTCTTCTTCATGTCCTCTTCTACTCAAACATGGTCCCCTCTTCTTCATGTCTCTTCTACATCAACATGTGTCCCCTCTTCTTCATGTCTCTTCTACATCAACATTGTCCCCTCTTCTTCAGGTCTCTTCTACATCAAACATGTGTCCCCTCTTTCTTCATGTCTCTTCTACATCAACATGTGTCCCCTCTTCTTCATGTCTCTTTCTACATCACCATGTGTCCCCCATCTTCTTCATGTCTAGTCTACATCAACATGTGTCCCCCTCTTCTTCATGTCTCTTCTACATCAACATGTGTCCCCTCTTCTTCATGTCTCTTCTACATCAACATGTGTCCCCTCTTCTTCATGTCTCTTCTACATCAACATGTGTCCCCTCTTCTTCATGTCTCTTCTACATCAACATGTGTCCCCCTCTTCTTCATGTCTCTTCTACATCAACATGTGTCCCCTCTTCTTCATGTCTCTTCTACATCAACATGTGTCCCCTCTTCTTCATGTCTCTTCTACATCAACATGTGTCCCCTCTTCTTCATGTCTCTTCTACATCAACATGTGTCCCCTCTTCTTCATGTCTCTTCTACTTCAACATGTGTCCCCTCTGTGGAAAGAGACTCTGAAAGTGTCAGGAAAAAAGATTCTCTCTTTTTGTCCTGATCCATTTCTATAAAAACCTGTCTGAAAATGAGCTGTTCAGATTTTGGACACTTGATGTCATAACGATTGTTTGTCTTGTGTAACCATTAGCCAATCAGCAACCAAGGTAACCCCCCCTTATCACCTGAATCTCCTCCTGATTGAGTTATTTTTTAACCAAATCTCTCTCAGAGGGGCGTGGGGAGGGGCTCCTTATTTTCATCTAAAGTAACAGACAGAGAATCAGCACTTTGGAAACAGGGCTGAAACAGAGGGGATTATGGGATGCTGCAATGATCTGTTTGGTGGCCAAAACACTTCAGAGACATGTTCTGTATATATCTGACACCTATAACATATTGATGAAAAACAGTATAATAGGGGACCTTTAAAGAAAATTCGTATTGAAGTGAAGTATTCTTTGAGAGAAAGTACTTTTACCCATTACCAAATCTTTCATAATGGAAAATGACTGGGAGCCTTTGAAATATTTGTATTTTTTCATATTGAAGTAACTGATTGTGTTTTTCTTCCTCTCCCTCCCTGACCCCTCTTTCCTTCAGCTACCTCCTCCCCTGTTTCCGTTTACACGCCTGCTCCACCTCTTCCTTTGCAGATTTCGCCTCCCTCTCCCTCAGCTAGGATCCTCCCGTCTCCACCCTCTTCTCCTCTCAGCGTCTCAGAGGTCGGCTGCCCGCTGACGCTGACCCCCTCCTCTCTGGTGGTCAGGTATGTCGGGGATTACTGTGACTAAAGGTTTCTTCAATTAACATTTGGTCTGCTAAGTTTTCCTTTTAATGAATTTTAAAAGAATTATGATTCAAGGGTCTTCAGCTAAATTCCAAATAGCAAATGTTCCGGTCTGTCTACCTTTTATTTATTATAAACCACTCTTAGGAGATGTGGATTACATCTGAAGCAACATGTCAATTCACACCAAAGCATTAAAGTAAGTGACAATAGCATCGGGTAAATTACGTTTTCACCCTTAGAGCTATGGAGTTTTAATTAATAGCCAAATAATCCATTAATAACTTAAGTACTTTTACAAGTTAAACGTGCTATTTGATACCTTTTAAATCAAAAATATTTCTTGCTTTTCTCTGTATTATATCATATTACATTGATATACAGAGTTATTCAAAGACATCATCTTGAGCTTTGATAATCTGGGATGGATTTTTAACAATCTTCTGATATTTTATAGTACAAAAGTATATTTTCCCTTGTCAATTTATACCAACCATGTCCTACTCCAGCAATTATCTGTGCTAATTTTACAAGTGATTTCAATTTGTTTTAAAGAATTATACTTTAGTCCAATTTGTGCATGGAAGCAGGCATTCAGCACTTTGAAAAAGGCTAGGACTAGCACCTACTTTGAACCTATCCCCCGTGTTGTCTTGGCTTTACTGTATGGGAGGTATGTTACTGTGAAAAATTAACAATTCACTTTCCTGTCACAGGTTTGGAGAACCAGTCACAGCCAACTGCTCTTTATCGAGGGCGGGGTTTATAGGTGTTGGTTGGGTAGTCTCACTGGTAAGATATTCATTGGGCCCTAAAATGGTAAAAAGCTGAATATTTAGGTTTTTTCCCTCTATTTATTTGACTGACCCGAGGCTTGCAGATCGAAGGCGAGGCTTAAGAAATTGCAAGTGCGCATTTTATATGGGCCCCGTCCCTGGATGATCCATGTTTTATACAGTGGCAAGAAAAAGGATGTGAATTTATGGGTATTACTCTAAGCAAGGGTGTAACTTTGGTTTGAGAAGTGGGGGACACACTCCTCCGGAATGAAACATTTTTCTCGATTTAATTCCATTTCCTGCCTTTCTACAAATATATTAAATTAAATTTAAATTTAAGCTATGCATCAATCTGGTGCACTTTGAGAGCAAAATTAAGAGATTTATGGATACAGCTCTCAACACTCTTATGAAACAGAACTGTATATATTTCAATACTCCAAAAACCATTAGAATATGCTCACAACCAATAACACATCATTGATATACTCCTCTCTCCTATCTTTATACCTAGTCTGCATTCTTTCTTTTTATTTATGCATATTTTACTAATCACTCCCCTTTTAAACTGTGTTTTTTGATTTTTTACTTTTTACTGACATTGGAATGATTTAACTTATTTTGAACAACTATATTAAAGAGATGGAAATATTTGTTTACATAGATGACCAAACCGTTTGAGACCCACTGAGATAACTTAGACTAAAGTTTACAATCTAATGAATTATTATTGTTCTTAGTTGAAGATAAGACCACATTCAAAACTAAATTATACATTAATGCATAACGGTCACAAAATGTCCGTTTTCATGCGCCGGTGAGCAGCTGACATTGAAATGAATCTATCTCCTATCTATGTTAAAGGTCCCCTATATACTGTTTTTCATCAATATATTACAGGTCTCAGATATATCAACCCAGTCTCATAAAAAAACGTGTAATAACTGCATTGGTCCACAACGTAGGACGTAGTAATTCTACAAAAACGCCTCTGAAATGGTAAGATCCCTACGTTTTTTTTCACCATTCATTCCAATGGCTGGCGTCTATTGCCCCTTTCACACCAGCGCTTTTTCAGCTCCGGCTCGGAGCTGGAGCCTGAAAAGCGCCGGTTTTTCCTGTTCACACCGCAGCGGTGCCGGCTCTTAGCTCCGGAATCGGGTTCACTTCCAGCTCCAAAAAATTGTCGGTCTAGAGGCAAGAGCTTCGGAGCTAAGAGGTGGCGTCGCTTACGTCTCTCTTACGTCGAGGCGTACAGGAAACTAAACCCTCCTCCCCTGAACATGGGTCAACTGTCATGCCTGCCTAGTAAGCAGTAGTGCTTATAAACACACTTTATAAAGTCAGGCAACACTAACCAGGCTTCGTTCTGTTTATTTGTACCTTACTTTGACCATCCGTTCACTGTTATTGATCATTGTGGAGAGAGGCAGACGTTTTGTTTTGTATTATAGCAGCTATCGGATGGAATCAATACATGGGCTGCACAGGTTGTCGTGTCCGACTATCACAAGTAGAATCATAATAAAAATACGGCGGTAAAATGTGCCTGTAGAAAACGGTTTATGCCACAATAGGATAGCAATAGCAAGTAGTCAGTTTAGCTTTGGTTGCTATGCTAACATCACCCATTTTATACCAGAGAAACTTTCATAACAGCGTTGTGATACCAAACAGCGTCAATTCAGACTGACACACACATTCACTTAGGCTAAGGGGAACTGGGGATATGTATCAGCTGCTTGTGTGAGTCGGACAGTGAATACTTTAGAGTGGCCGCAGCAGTGTGAGCTAACCGGGAGCTAACGGAGGAGAATAAACTCCCGTGGAAGAGCAGCCAACACTGCAGCGGTCGGTAAATGATGCAGAAAACACATTAATAAACAATGAACCACGGCACTCTGGAGCAAAGTATAAGGTTGGAAAAAGTCGTTATTCAATTTATTCTGGCTTCGTGTGATTAAAAGCAACACGATCATCGACCCGACGCAGTTCCCCGTTGTGGTGAGCGCCGTAATGCCGTTGGGGAGCAAATCAGCGATGTAAACGATGACGTCATGACGCAGCAGCGGCAGCACCAGTCGGGTGCTGGGTGGTGTGAACAGAGCGGGAGCAGAAAAGGGAAACCGGAGCTGAACCAGAAAAGCTCCCGCTCGGAGCTAGAAAGGGAAAAGCGCTGGTGTGAAAGCCGCAAGAGTCACGTGATCTTCACATTTCTCCCTGCAGAAAAAAAAAACATGGCCGAACTTCGTTTTATTCTCAGTGTAAAATTCCTATTTTAAAGTTAGTTTGGCCATTAAAATGCGTTTTGATGTCATTTGATGCGAGAAATATGAGTTGTTATTTCAGATTACAGTATGTGTGCAGTGGATGTACATGATCTTTAGTTTGCTAGTTATTACGAAGATTACTTCAGGAAGTTTTCATTGTTACCAAGGTGGTTGCTAGGGACGCTGCTATCGATATTATTTCTGTTATGTTGTGTAACAGTTTAATGGTGTAATCTTTATTGCTACCCCCTTCCCCGTCAATGTATAGTGTTGGTCCACAGAGCAAATGTATTAGTTTAACAAAATCCGCATCTAAAATTGTGGCATAGGCCTATACGTTATTTTCCCCTGTGCAATTCCAGTCTCACATCTCACATCACATCGTCATAAACAAATACCGGAAACAGACCGAAAACACTTTATTCCGAGTGTGCTTGCTTTTCTCTTTGAAAGTCATCACATAACGGCATTGTAATACACGGTTCGGCTGCATTAAATATTACATATCTGCCGTAGTTCTCTATTTATAGAGCCCTGATGAGAAGACTTCTAGACAAACATGAGGAACTGCCGCCAACACTGAAAACGTGACATGGATCATAAATATATCAGCCATTAAACATCTTACATTTCTTTTCACACAATACGTCTCCTTGCAGTATCAACACTAATTCGGCTGACTTTTATATTTGATCCAATTGGTAGATAGGCTGTATTTACACCATAAAGGTGCACAGCTGATATAAAGGGACACCTAGTGGTTAAAGCATGTTATTGAATTTCATTATTTTTATTATTAGATATTAATAGGATCCCTATAAAGTATATTCATTACTCGTTATTCTCTACTAATAGTTAATTAAAGACTGTATATAATGACTATTTTGCACATCCCTTTCAAGATTTCAAGATTTTCTAAGGTTTATTGACATATCATATACACAAACGGTGTAGTTATGCAATGAATGAAAAACTTTGTGTATACCTCCAGCAATGTTAACTATGTTGAAGCACTTATTTTAACTGATATTATACATATGTATTATACTCTTATATAAGATGTATGTAGATAGTATAATAAATGTGCAGAATACGACAGCTTAATGGTGGAGGTACACACATATTGATAGATGTCTTGTAATGCACTGTTGAGGAACCTGCGACCAAAGTTTTTCATCTCCGGCCTTGTCAGGTATTGAACAATCAATAAATAAAGAACATAGAATTATTAAATATAAAACACAAAATGTGTGTGATTATACTAAATGATTTACAAATAAACACCACTGCATATTTACAACTGTTACACATGCTGATGTAACACAAATGTTTACAACTTGGGATCAATAAAGTATATCTTATCTTAAGCTGATCGATGGCTACTGCCATATTTGCAAAATGTGCCTCTGAACCTTGACAAGTGCATGTTTCAGGCTTATCAATTAACAACAGGAGGGGTCACAAACATAAGACCAGCTGTTAAATAAAGCTCTTCTGACCTTAGCTGTCATGTGGGTATATGTTAATGCTGCCCATTATGGGCACAAGCAATTTTCACCCATTTATTAATTATATGTTTTAAATTTGAGTGTTTCCTATCCCCTAAACCTCCAGGGATGTACACAGTTTAATACTGGCCACTTCTTATTATGGGAAATACGAAAACGTCTTTTAAAACTACACTCCCAGTAGAGACGTGCCATAGATAGAGAACTTGTTGCGAAACACAATAGCCAGCATGTGTAGTTCTGGGGACGGGGTGGGGGAGGGGGGGACCCGTTCAAATCCAGTTTTGGACATTCTGCCGTGGTTCCATCCCATTTCAAGTGCTGTTCGACGCTCGGCACACTCTCCAATCACAGAGCTTGAGGACTATCACGGAGTTTGTCAAGCGAAGCGGAGAGAATACTTACTTCCGGGTGTAATATTCTGTAAAGCAAATTAGCTGCTCCGACCCTCGGTCCTGACGGACTCCAACTTGTGTTTATTAATTAATCAAACAAATAAATAAACACAAGGATAATTATGTGTTATTGAGTAAATGGAGAATTGCACAGGGGAACATAACGTAGGCTATCTATGCCACAATTTTAGATGCGGATTTAGTTAAACTAATACGTTTGCGCTGTGGACCAACACTATACATTGACTGGGAAGGGGGTAGCAATAAAGATAACACCATTAAACAGTTGGTGACAATGGAAATGTTGTATAGACACAATTTCCGAAGTAATCTTCGTAATAACTAGCAAACTAAAGATCATGTGCATCCACTGCACACATAATCTGAAATAACTCATATTTCTCCCATCAAATGACATCAAAAGGCATTTTAATGGCCAAACTAACTTTAAAATAGGCATTTTACACCGAGAATAAAACGAAATTCGGCCATGTTTTTTTTTCTGCAGGGAGAAATTTGAAGATCACGTGACATTGGAATGAATGGTGAAAAAAAACTTAGGTATTTTACAATTTCAGAGGCGTTTTTGTAGAAATACTACATCCTACGTTGTGGACCAACGTAGTTATTACACGTTTTTTTATGAGACTGGGTTGGATATATACTAAACATGTCTCTGAAGTGTTTGGCTCCAAACACCAAACAGATCATTGCAGCATCCCATAATCCCCTCTGTTTCAACATTATGACATCTCACAATCTGATCAGCTCATTTTCAGACAGGTTTTTATATAAATGGATCAGGACAAAAAGTGAGACATGAGACATGAAAAAGTGAATTTTGCACAATAGGTGACCTTTAAACCATGGTTTAAGCTAGAGCAGCCACAGGAAGCATTCTCTTGTTTAGTCTTCATCTGAACATTATATCAATAGCTTTGTTTTGTTGGACTTTTTGCCACTATAGGCAGCTCCTGAGTTCACGATGGATTGTTTTCTGGTCTGGAGAGTGGAGAGGATGACTGAATGGAGCATGAAGCCTGTGTGTTATGCGATGTCTGACCAGGGAGGGCAGTGCCAAAGAAACCTTTCTCTGACAGTCTACAGTGAGTTCATAAGTTTCTCCTTCTTACATGTTAGGACATAATTCCTTTTTCTGTGAGGTTTATATTATTCTGTCTCCTCAGAGCCTCCAGAGATTGTGTCCATCAGCTTCGTAAATCACACCGGGCCGATGTCTGAGGGTCAGCAGTACACTCTGCAGTGTGAAGTTCAGGATGTTGCTCCTGTGGAAAACCTCACAGTGACTTTCTACAGAGGACAGACGGCACTGGGTCCCACGCAGAGCAGCATAAACACAGATGAGAAACCAGTGAGTGAAGTCTTTACTTTGAACATCACCTCCACTAAAGAAGATGATGGAGTCGAGTTCTGGTGTGAAGCAAAGCTGGAGCTGGGAGCTGACGGACCACAGCCTCCAGTGGTGGAGTCAGAGAAACTCACTGCTGCTGTCCTCTGTGAGTGAAACTGTTCATCTTTTATAACAAATTGAGGGTGTATGATTTAACCTGTATGAATGTTTATCATTAACAGGGTTCATACACTTTTTCACCAATGATTTTCAATGACTTTTCCATGACTTCTCAATGACCTTTACCTCATTTTCCATGACCAAAAAAAAATTACCATTGAAAATGTTTTATTTTAACATGGAACAGGAAAATAAGGTCTGCATATGAAACATGTAGTGCCTATCTAAAACAAATCAAATAGTAGGCTTACTAGCTTCTACACGCTAAAGCAACTGTAGTCAGGGAGGCAAACTCATCAGGTATGAAAAAGGTGACAAGGATCCGAGCCCCCGACCCCACGGAATATCGGCTTTAAATGAGGAATAACAGAGGATTTTAGCAGTCAGAACAACTAAAGCAGCAGTGTCAATAATAACAGAAATGCCAAAGAGTCACATCTAATATAAATATATAAAAGCATTTATTTTAATTGTGTAGCAGTCAGTTTATAATTGTGGCTACACTGTTGAGCATTTTGAAAATGTATTTTCATGCCTCTGTGCAAAGCTTAGTCTTTCTATCTGTATAGCCAGTGGTGTAAAGTAACTAAATTCATAAACTCAAGTACTACTTGGGTACAATTTTGAGATACTTGTACTTTATTTAAGTATTTCAATGTTTTGCTACTGTGTACTTCTACTCCTCTACAATTCAGAGGTAAAAGGTGTACTTTTCCTCCACTACATGTATTGAATACATTTAGTGACTTCACAGATGTGGATGAATGATGTGAAATATAATCAACTCTTAAATCAGACTTTAGTTCCACCTGGAGTAAATCCACAAGCTACCCTGCAGTATACAAAGTCATTCAAACTAGCTGCACCTTTACCAGCTTTGAGAACACTTTCATGATCAATCATTATAAAACATATCATATATATTATTCTGAAATGGACCAATTTGCACAACGACTACTTTTACTGTTGCTACATTAACTATATTTTGATGCTGATACTTTTCTACTTTTACTTGAGGAACATTTTGAATGCAGGACTTTTACTGTGACAGAGTATTCCTTCACTCTGGTACTTCTACTTTTACTCAAGTACAAGACCTGAGTACTTCTACTTTTACTCATGTACAAGATCTGAGTACTATACTTTTATTAAGTAGCCTACAAGACCTGAGTACTTCTACTTTTACTCAAGTACAAGATCTGAGTACTATACTTTTATTAAGTACAAGATCTGAGTACTTCTACTTTTACTCTAGCACAATATCTATCCTTATACCACCTCTGTTTATAGCCTATGAAAAAAACTATTAGAAAACGAAGGCTAAAGCGAACGTTAGCAGATAGTGACAATGTATGCTAGCTAGCTAGCTAGCTCAACAATTCCTTAAATAATATTGTGACAGAAAAACTTTTCAGTTCACATCACGCTCTGCCGCTCAGCTCTGAACACCTGAACTGCCCGTTCTAACAGCTGTTCACCAGCGGCAGAGATTTTCTCTAGGGGGTGCTGTGGGGTAGCTTGACGTTTCATAGAGGGTGCTCAAACATTAAGGGTTTCCCATTAATACACCAGCGCTACAGTTGAATGTTCTACTGCAACACTCCCCACACGCACACACTGTCACGGTAGAGCGAAGGAAGCAGGACCCAAATGCAGATTAAACTGATACACCTTTATTTCAAGGATACCGAAATAGAACTTGGGACAGACAGAACACTCACCGGTGAACACAGTCAACAACAAAAGACGAACCGACAAAGACAGACAGAAAAACCAGAACTTAAATACACACAAGACTAATCACACAAACAAGACACAGGTGAGGAGGGAGGAGAAAACACAGGGGCCACAGGTAAACACAATCGGGTAATCAGACACACCAGGGAAACTAACGACAGGGAACCATAGACAGATATAAACAAGACAAAACACAACGCAGACAGAAAACCAAAAACAGATCTCAGGGTTCTTACACCTTTTCCAAAGTCAAATTCAAGCATTTTCAAGGTGCATTTTCCAGCTTTTCAAGCAGCTTACAGCTGTTGTAAATTACATATTTATATACACATACTCAAATGATTATTTCCCTACCTCACATTAAATCAGATGTTCTTTATGCTATAAACAACCAAATGTGTGTTTCGTGATAGCATTAGACACGAGGATGAAAAATTAAAGAAAAGAAAACTAAGTTTAATATTTCAAAATGAGTGATCTGTACGTAGACTGGGCCTCCCATATAACATGTCTGAGCCAATATAAAACAATCAGCCAAATAACTTTTCAATACATTATTGATTACTATTTTTGAGGTACTTTTAGGTTGGCAGTGAACATAAGTCAGAGGTAAAAGGTGTACTTTTACTCCACTACATGTATTTAATACCTTTAGTTACTTTACAGATGTGGATGAATGATGTGAAATATAATCAAGTGTTAAATCAGACTTTAGTTCCACCTGGAGTAAATCCACCAGCTACCCTGCAGTATACAAAGTCATTCAAACTAGCTGCACCTTTACCAGCTTTGAGAACAATTTCATGATCAATTATTATAAAACATATCATATATATTATTCTGAAATGGACCAATCTGCACAACGACTACTTTTACTGTCGCTACTTTCACTATATTTTGATGAGAATACTTTACTCAAGTACAAGATCTGAGTACTTCTACTTTAACTCAAGTACAAGATCTGAGTACTTCTACTTGTAATCAAGTACAAGACCTGAGTACTTCTACTTTTACTCAAGTACAAGACCTGAGTACTTCTACTTTTACTCAAGAACAAGATCTGAGTACTTCTACTTAAGTACAAGATCTGAGTACTTCTACTTTTACTCAAGTACAAGATCTGAGTACTTCTACTTTTACTGAAGTACAAGATCTGAGTACTTCTACTTTTACTCAAGTACAAGATCATCTGAGTACTTGTACTTTTACTCAAGTACAAGATCTGAGTACTTATTCCACCTCTGGTAGTGTATTAGCCTGAATTGTAGCCACAAAATCACACAGAGCTGCATAAAAATAGACTCACAATGGTAACAAGTGGAAAATAATATTTAAAAATGTGTACAATGATTTGTACTAGGTAATTTTGACTGCTCAAGACACCTGACTTATACATCTTCAAAGGAAGACTGTGTTCATTCTACAATTACATGGGATTAAAGCAAAATGTAGTTTTACTTGTATAAATGTAAAAAAATGCAAGCTCCCCCGGGAAGATTTTTTTTTAAATATTGAAGTTAAAAGCATCAATCTGATGCACTTTGAGAGCCAAAATGAAGAGATCTATGGATATACAGTATCTCTCAACATACATATGAAACAGAACTGTAAACAGATTTTCTATTTCTTTATAGATATTTTACAAATCACTCCCCTTTTAAAACAAACCGTTTGAGACCCACTGAGATAACTAGACTAAAGTGAACTATCTAAATCAGTGGTGAACCGTCAGGGCCTTCAAGGTATTCAGAGAATACCCTGGAACACTCAGATAAAACAAACAAAATCGATTTAATTATATAAATAAAATGTATATAAAATGAATAAATGAGAATCGTATCTGTGTTGTTGATCTGTAATATTACAGTGTTACGTTGATTTGTTTGTCCTTCTCGGACCATGCTCTGCGCATTTCAGTGGTTTTTTGTTAGAAAATAAAGCAACCAATCAGATCTTGTTCTCTCAATCAATCAATCAATGTTTATTTATATAGCCCAATATCACAAATGTTACATTTGTCTCAGTGGACTTTACAGTTTGTACAAATATCAGTATGACAATACGACACCCTCTGTCCTTAGACCCTCACATCGTACAAGGAAAAACTTCCGAAGAAAACCCACAGTTTAAAGGGAAAAATGGGTCTGGGTCTCTGGGTAGAATATCCTTCAACCAAGGTATTCTACATCCTTGATCCAATGCCCTGGCCGTTGCACTGAATGAGAGCGTACGTTTGGACTGACAGTTTGATCAACCAATCATATGTTGATTTGTAGCCAATGGGCGTGTTCTTTCAACGTTCCCCTCGGTTCCAGGGTATTCTAGAAGGCCTGCTAGTTAACTGGCTCGAGACAGAGGATCTAGAACGAATGCAACTAAGCAATTCATGCCGTTTTATTGTTTTTAACGTTGAAATGACAAGTGCAACAGGTGAAGATGAAGTTGTTGCGGAATCGTTGTGAGTACCCTTTTCAAGACGACAATTCAGTGAAAAGACGGACATTATAATGCCGCGGAGGGGAGGGGGGGGCGGTGGGTGTGTCTACAGAAGGTCCAGTTGTGATAGCCACGGTTCGCCACTGATCTAAACACTGAGAGTCCTTTAACCTAACCTGAGCTGAGGTTATCTGAGACTCTCACTCAGTCTGACAGGAGAGAGTTCTCCCTCCACCTTGTTGTTGAAAAAGCTCCTTATATCCGTTAGCTTGGCTAGCTAGCACCAGATGCTAACCACAACGATCTCCGGTAGATACCCACCGGTGCGCGAGCTCTCTCTCTCGCTCGCTTGCGCACGCACACAAAATGGCTCGTGCTTGAATGAAACAGACCCAGAAGTAAGCTACTTGTACTCACGAGGCCTATTATGTGCAGAATCCCTCTCGCTTTCAGGTGGTTTTGATTGAGTGTCCACACGTGGACGTTTAAGGACTAAAAAACGATCCATTTGTCACTTTGCTGTTAGCAAATAATTTGGGGCTCCAGCTAACAGGAAGTCACTCAAGTGTCACAAAGTAATTTAGCCTATGGGTAGGTCAAAAATCGAATGGGTGCTGGCCATTGGCCTAATCATATCACCTGTGTTGGCTTTATGTTTTTGGTCAAACATTTATTTGTTTCACATTTGCATTGATGTAATCAATAATTTTTCTGATTTAATTTAATAAAAATAATAATAATTTTCGGAAAAAAAGAAAAAAAAAACACATATTTCTTGGGGGTGCTTAGGGGGTGCTTTGGCAATCCTGGGGGGTGCTTCAGCACCCCCTAGCTCCCCCCTGGCGCCGCCCCTGACCAGCGGTGCAGTCTGTGCCACAGTGACTCCGCACAGTTAACGAACGCACCGTAGATAATGTAGCTGACCCTCATCACGGAGCAGCAGAGTTCAGCCGGCCCGACAGGCAGGAAGACTCGAGCACACAGTTTGCGCTTCATATGTTAAAAAATAACACCATGCGCGTCATGATGGCACATAACAGATTGAGACCGCAGATTATTTCGGCGATTAAATAAAATGTAAATTATATTTGACTCAACTTTAGTTACTTTTTCCATGACTTTTCCAAAACTTTGTGAAAAATATTGTTTTCCATAACTTTTCCAGGGCCTGGAATTTTCATATTGAATTTCCATGACTTTTCCAGGTTTTCAATGACCGTAGCTACGAACCCTGCATTAAGTTGTCTCTTATGGGTCTCTGAACAACTTTTCAAACTCCTCTTCACCCATAAGGATTAGTAAACATGCTTAATATCACAGGCCCAAGGACCCAAAGTGTCAGAAGGCAAGGCAAGTTTATTTATATAGCACTTTTCAACACAAGGCAATTCAAAGTGCTTTACAAAAAATGAAAGAGATTAAGAAAATGGCATTTAAAATCAGTCATTAAAAAGAAAAGCTAATAAAATAAACATTAAAAGAAAAAATACATGGATAAAAGTTACAGTGCAGTCAATTAAACATTAAAAGAAAAAAGTACATGGATCAAAGTTACAGTGCAGTCTAAGATGTGAATAGTTCAATTAAAAGCAGCGACAAAAAGAAAAGTCTTCAGCTTGGATTTAAAAGTAGTCAGAGTTGCAGCGGACCGGCAGGTTTCTGGGAGTTTGTTCCAGATATTTGGAGCATAATAACTGAACGCTGCTTTACCATGTTTAGTTCTGACTCTGGGGACAGAAAGCTGACCAGTCCCTGAAGACCTGAGAGATCTGGATGGTTCATAATTTAGCAGGAGGTCAGAAATGTATTTTGGGCCTAAACCATTCAGTGCTTTATAAACCAGCAGCAGTATTTTGAAATCTATTCTTTGACACACAGGAAGCCAGTGTAAAGACTTCAGAACAGGAGTGATGTGATCCACTTTCTTAGTGTTAGTGAGGACTCAAGCAGCGGCGTTCTGAATCAGCTGCAGCTTCCTAATAGATTTTTTAGTGAGACCTGTGAAGACACCATTGCAGTAGTCGAGTCTACTGAAGATAAAAGCATGGACAAGTTTTACCAAATCCTGCTGTGACATTAGTCTTTTAATCCTAGATATATTCTTTAGGTGATAGTAGGCTGATTTAGTAACAGTTTTAATGTGACTGTTGAAACTCAGGTCAGAGTCCATGACTACACCTAGATTTCTGGCTTTATCTGTTGTTTTGAACATTGCACACTGAAGCTCAGCGCTAACTTTTATACGTTCTGACTTGGCTCCAAAAACCATTACCTCAGTTTTATCTTTGTTTAATTGGAGAAAGTTCTGACACATCCAGTCATTGATTTGTTCAATGCACTTACTCAGTGTTTGAATTGGAGCATAGTCTCCTGGTGAAATTGTTACGTACATTTGTGTGTCATCTGCATAGCTATGGTAACTTATTTTGTTGTTTTTCATTATCTGAGCCAGTGGTAGCATGTAGATGTTAAAGAGAAGAGGCCCCAAGATGGAGCCTTGAGGAACCCCACATGTCATATTTGTCAACTCAGATGTGTATTTATCTATAGAAACAAAGTTGTTTCTGTCCTTTAAGTAGGATTCAAACCAATTCAGAACTGTTTCCGAAAGTCCCACCCAGTTTTCCAGTCGGTCTAGTAATATGCTGTGGTCAACAGTGTCAAACGCAGCACTGAGATCTAATAATACTAACACTGAAGTTCTGCCACTGTCTGTGTTTAAGTGGATGTCATTAAAGACCTTTACAAGAGCAGTCTCAGTGCTGTGGTTTGGACGAAAGCCTGACTGGAACACATCGAAACAGTTATTTAAATGCAAGAAATTACTCAACTGTTGAAAAACAACTTTTTCAATGATTTTACCTAGAAGTGGGAGGTTTGATATGGGCCTGTAATTGTTCATTACTGAAGCATCTAGATTATTCTTTTTTAAGAGTGGTTTAATGACTGCAGTTTTCAGGGCCTGTGGAAAAATACCTGAGTGAAGAGATTTGTTTACTATATGAAGTAGATCTGAGGCCATGCAAGGAAAAACATCTTTGAAAAATCCTGTTGGAATAATATCAAGGCAGCAAGAGGAGGATTTCAGAAGTTGAATAATGTCCTCTAGGTTTTTATCATTAATCTGATTAATCAGAGACCTCACTGGCAACATATCACTCAGAAAGAGACGTGCAAACAAGGAAGAGACACAGAACTAAAAGGGACACAAAACACACTACACAAGGGGCAACACCATAACAGAACACAAGAAAAAGTCCAAAACAATAAAAAAAAAAAATCGGAAAAGATATAATACAGAATACAAAGAAATACAAAGCGACCACGAAAGACAAACTATATGTTTGCAAAACAACTCCAAAGAGACTATGAAGGCCATGCAAAGAGACCTAAAAGAACTCTAATGAGACACAAAGAAATATAACTACAAAGAGAAAAAACTATTACAAAAAGTGACTAAACAAACAAAGACACAAAAAAAGACACAAAGCAACCACATGAGTAACGTAAACTACAAAGACAGGCAACACGACTACAAAGAGAAGCAAATAGATCAGACACAAAGTGACCACAAGAGACACAAAATAACCACAATCAAATGTAATCACATTGACAAAGAGATCACGACAGACACACAACTACAAAGAGACACACAACTACAAAGAGACACAAAGCGACCACAGAGACACAAAGCGGCCAGAGACACAAAGCGACCACAGAGACACAAAGCGACCACAGAGACACAAAGCGACCAGATAGACACAAAGCGACCACGGAGACACAAAGAGACCAGAGACACAAAGAGACCACAGAGACACAAAGAGACCACGGAGACACAATGCGACCACAGAGACATAAAGTGACCACAGAGACACAAAGAGACCACAGAGACACAAAGCGACCACAGAGACACAAAGCGACCACAGAGACACAAAGAGACCACAGAGACACAAAGCGACCAGAGAGACACAAAGCGACCACAGAGACACAAAGAGACCAGAGACACAAAGAGACCACAGAGACACAAAGAGACCACAGAGACCACAGAGACACAAAGAGACCACAGAGACACAAAGAGACCAGAGACACAAAGTGACCACAGAGACAAAAAGAGACCACAGAGACACAAAGAGACCACAGAGACACAAAGCGACCACAGAGACACAAAGCGACCACAGAGACACAAAGCGACCACAGAGACACAAAGCGACCACAGAGACACAAAGCAACCACAGAGACACAAAGAGACCACGGAGACACAATGCGACCACAGAGACATAAAGCGACCACAGAGACACAAAGAGACCACAGAGACACAAAGCGACCACAGAGACACAAAGCGACCACAGAGACACAAAGAGACCACAGAGACACAAAGCGACCAGAGAGACACAAAGCGACCACAGAGACACAAAGAGACCAGAGACACAAAGAGACCACAGAGACACAAAGAGACCACAGAGACACAAAGAGACCACAGAGACACAAAGAGACCACAGAGACACAAAGAGACCAGAGACACAAAGTGACCACAGAGACAAAAAGAGACCACAGAGACACAAAGAGACCACAGAGACACAAAGCGACCACAGAGACACAAAGCGACCACAGAGACACAAAGCGACCACAGAGACACAAAGTGACCAAGAAAGATAATCTATAGACAAAACAACTACAGAGAGACCTAAAACAACTCCACAAATACACAAAACAACTATGAAGAGACACAAAACTATGCAGAGACCAAAAATAACAACAACTGCTTAGAGACAAACAGTGATCACAAGACAAAACAACTGCAAAGAAACACAAGACATTGAATGAAACAATCTGTGTCTCTCTCTAGCCAGTTGTGGGTATTTCGCATGTCTCTCACACAGAACCTAAAACTCAGACACGTTTCTCCCAGTTGGTCCACAGCTCATGTGTCCCACTAAGCTGCGGGTGAGGGAGGGGGAGAGCCTGAGCTGCGAGGCGAGAGGAAACCCCCCGCCATCCGTCACCTGGTTCAGAGACGGAGAGGTGGTCGCCCTGCCTACTAACTCCAGCAGAGAGCATGCTGGGAATTACACAGTTACTGCAAAGTCTCTTCTGGGACAGACGCGTTTCACAGTGGAAGTGGAGGTTCTCCCTGGCACAGGTACGTGTATTAGTGCTTCATATGCCTGAAACCTATATTTACAGCCCCATTGTTCTTTCATATTGAGTTCCTATTAACGAGGTTTAAACGTTCTTTCCTTCCTGAATATTCGAGTGCATTGTTATGTTTTCTAAATAGTTTTAAAACATCCTGTATCAAGGGAATTTATTTGTCTCTTTCTTCTTAGGAACTACCAACAGTTACAATGGGCATTTCCTGTTGGCCGTCTTGCTTATTTGGACGATCAACTGGTCGTAAAAACTAAGGACTCAACGTGATGTGTGATGATTTTTATTCCAAAAATCTGCTTCTGCTGTGAGAAACGTTTGTCAGTGAAAACTCGTTCCGTCTCCCTTTCCTGCAGTGTGATATGTTTTTATGCATGTAAATGGTCTGCAAAGGATACAATCCCAAAGTTCCCCAGAGGGAGTTTCTAAGTAGCAGATAAACCTCTCTGCTTCGAGAGATTCTGCACAGGTACATTTTCTTAAAATAACTTTTAATCTGATCTTTATGTAATCCGCACAAACTAACTTCCATATATTCAAGACTGAAAGCTGCTGTAGAAATAATTCACAATGTATTTTCGTACATTTCACTAATCAAAACTCGTACTGCCATAAAGATTTTATGGACACAAAACAATGTTTGTGTCGTGTGTACAGCTGTTTTTTTCTGTAGTATAAGATACTAACAGGTGGTGTCCAGACTTTTGAAATGCTCCAGATCCTTCATTAAAGTCATGTTCATTCTGCTGTGTATTAAAATGCTGAATTCTCCTGTCGAACATCAGTGCTTTCTTGCTTTAGACTTTAACTTCCTCGCCAATTCACCAACAAAATATGGTCAAAATGAACATAACATCGAGGGTCTAACGTTGATATGATGTCAAACTTTTGTAAGAGTGGCAAGCGTAAGTTAAGAGTTGAAACTGTTAATTAAAAGTAAAAGGTATGCCTGGTTTTAAAGCAATACAAAATAATAAAAGTTGGATGAAATATTTGAAGACTTGGGGTGTTTCTCAATGTCGAGGACGCTTCCTTGGTGGGACATGTCTTCCCACAGGTCCATCAGAAGCTAGGCAAGAATCCTTCCTGGCATTCCGAAAACGAAGAATGGAACAGGCTAGCAAGTGTGCGTCATATGAGAAGCCCCGCCTTACATTTTCCGCCAAAGATTTTGCAAATTGGTCCGTACGCAAAGCATTGTGGGGATTTTAAGACCGCGGAGGATACACATGTGCAGCCTAGAACTTTCCCACAACGAAGGACGCCGGCCTCGGTAGAATTCCAAGCATCCTGGACATTGGAACAGTCCTTTGGCGGGACTCGATGACGTAGCATCCTTGAAATAGTGGCTCTGGAGCATCCTTCTTCGACATTGAGAAACACCCCAGGTCACAAACATAGCAGTCGGCCACTTTGCACATGCACACTTAGTGTTTTGTAATGCATTTATTGCGTGTAAGGCATCAATACTGAAACTTAAGGCTCATTAACTCATTCTTTCAGTGTCTCTACCTTTGAAGACAATTGATCTAAAATCAAATGGCTGCACAACATGTTAATTTTTTATTATTTATTCAAATTAAATCATACATTATAAACAACGCCTCTCAAATACAAGTTGATTAAAGGGTCACAGTTCTTCACAAGATGTTATCAGAAACAGTCTGTTCATTTCTAAATTGGTGCCATTTCTCCTTTCATAGGTAAAACAAAACTAGCATTTCTTTGGTTACTTCCCAACTCAGATGAAATGCAAAACAAGTGAAAATGTTGGGAGCACATTTCCATTTGAAAAAAAAAAAAATCTCAACTTGTAGCTGTCGACTAAAAGTCATATTCATTAGCCAATTGACTTTTGATGAGAAACTCATTTGCACAGCTGATTTTGGTGTCGTAACTCCTGTGTTTGATATAATCTCAACATATGTCCAGTCAAGAAACGGCTCCCACCAAGAGAGAAATAAACAAAGTTGAACAAACCTTCATTTACTATATATTCCATATCTGGGTTGTACTTTGTCAAACAATAAGTCTTTACTTATTTTAAGTCTTGCATGGTTTGATCCTAAATGTTACAAAAAAGGCTATTAATGGTAGTTTGACATTTTGTCAGATCATTATTTTATTACTAAAGACCTATTAAATAAGGTTATCCGTCAAACTTTTACCTGAACATTTAAACTAATGTTTGAATTCTATAGTAGGGACTGAAAATCAGGATATTTGCTGTTTAGAGTTTTTTCATCCAAAAATACATCAACTAAATATGATTAAACAAAACGTACAGCGTGTAAATCTGCACCGGGAGTTGTCATTGTAGCATAACGTCGTCGTCGTCTGAGATGATCAGCACGTGTCCAGCATCAGAGAGCCGGCGGACGTCTCTGACCTGCTGAGGCACAACGACTCGACACAACGGGAAACCCACCGGGCTGGAATGAGGGGGCGGAGGAGGGACCGGAGGACTTCTGGTGTCGGACCCGAGGATCAAGTGCTGGACTGAACGCTTGTATTTAGCCACGGCTGCTGCCAGGAACTCCTGGGGGATCGGCTGCACACGAGCCAGCGCCTGCTCTGCGAGGAGCTCCACGAGGGACTGAGTCTGAGCATATCTGGCGTTTATCGGGAGTTTGTCAGCAGGTCTAGAGGAGGCAGAATCCACTGAAATCCTTCTCGTTTGACCCTCCACCTTCAGCAAGGTTTCCTTATTCTCAGAACTAAGAGAAACTGGATTGGAGAGATTTCTGATCAAAAATCTTTTTATTGTGTTTCGACAATGTATAAGTAATGTTTGTCATTTAGAGATGGAAAGCAAAATATATGCATACAAATGAGACAGTGGTCTGTACTGATTGTACGTACAGAGAGAAAAAATAATTACAAAAAACACAAACAAACAATAACATTGACTAAAGTAATCCCCTACATTCACTGCCAGTGAGCCTCATACACACGATTATTTATCAGGAACATTGTTAGAATATATATGTGTGTAATATATGCAGCAAATACCTGGATTGGAGGGATTTGAACTCACGATAATGACATCGTCTGAGTCGTGAGGCGGTCTGCTCAGCAGGGGAGACTCCTGGAGGACGCTGAAGTTATCCGAAGTAGCGAGAGGAGAAATGAGAGGCGACTGCTTCTTCTCAGGCCGGACCCTCTTCACTCTGAGAACACATGTGAGAAGTGAATTTGGAAATCCTTTTAACTAAAAAATGAATAAATCAAGACTTTCGTAACATTTCCAGAAGCATCTAGACTAGGAACTCACGGTAATGGTGCAAAGAGGCTCAACATCTCCCTGCTCTCCTTTATCAGCACCCTGAAACAACGCATGTTGAGTAGTAATCAGATTACTTTCTTTAGGAAAATTGGGTTTCAAATTTAGATTGAAAATAAATCATAATAAAATTATAGAAATATTAGTATAACAAAAATATTAAGTAAGAAGTTTAATAAATGGTCAAATAAAATACATATGTAAAGAGAACTTTAAGTTAAACTGTCCAATAAAGATAGAATGAAAAACAAGTATTCAAATATAAGTTAAAGTAAGAGGTGTGCACATTGTACCACAATCTATGACAGGTATATATACACAATAGTGGTATATTAGTATGGATAAGATATTGAATTGCATTTTAATGAGGAATTGTTTTAACAGTAAGAGAAATCAGGCTGTTGAGACTGAGTTAGCCCCGGTGTGACCAACCTGGATTGCATCCACCCCTTTGGCCACAGCAGTTTGACCTCATGGTCTAAAAAGGTCTTCAGATAGTCCTCCAGCTCCTGACTCCTTTTCTGTCTTTTATACCTCTCCATGTTCACGGTTAACACGTGACACAGGCACTCCCTGTGTGAGAGATGTTGGCACAAAGTTAAAATTAGGTTATTTAACATTTTAAATAATCTAATGATGATTAAATCTGACCTTATCTCTTCGTTCCATTTGAACAGCTTCTTTGGACTTCCTCTTTTCCCGCCTTTCTCCTCCATGTTGTCCTCTGGACCAACATTCTCCTTCTGTTTGCTTTCTTTCTCCTCCGCTGCCCTGACATTAAAACACAGAGATTAAGATGAGACAAAAAAGAGCCACATGAGCCCAAACCATGATCTAAGGAGAATCAAGTGTACGGCCTCAAATTATGGATACAGTCGTTTTTGAGGAGAAGCTGCACAAAAATATGTGTGAATACAAAATGGAAACAAGGCTTTGAAATAAATATATTCTCATAATTGATAGATGAAAAGATAAAAATCTAATAATTTGAAGCCAAATGGCCCTTTTTTGGCTCCTCTGTTAGCAAATAGCAATCTAACAGTACCATGCAAGTAAATTAAAGGAATTTTCCACACAAGATATATGCTCAAGTGCTTACTTTGAAGTCCTGGCTTGCTCATATACTTGACAGCTTTCATTGAAACTTGCAATCTGCTCGGGCATGGCTCTGCAGACGGCCTCCTTCAGTTTCTCCATGCGGTTCTCCACATCAGAGTATTCCTCCTGGTCAGTGTCAAATTCAAGATAAAAGTCACATGCAGATCTAAAACTTGAAAAACACATACTACGTGTGATAAAAAATAAAACTCACCGTGTGTGCGAGGAACAGTTTCTTCACACGTTTGAGGAGTGTGTCTCTGCTGCAGGGCAGGAAGGACGACAGGTGTGTGAAGACCTTGGAGCGCAGCTGGACCCCCTGTTCCCGACATTGCAACTCAATACTGGAGCAACACACACAGAGAGCATTAACACACACTTAGAAACTGTTTAACATTACTATAGACAGCTAAAGATTGAAACACACTTCAAGTAGTATAGGAATTCAGCAGTAAGTATTGTATGTACAGGAAACATGTGTGTGTGTGTGTGTGTTCTGTGCAATGCTTGATACTAAAACGTATAATAATAAACTCTATTTATATAGCACCTTTCATGGTGAACGCAGCAAGTGCTTGACAATAACAAATGAGGAACACAATTAAAAACAAGGTATAAACAAACAGAAATATGTATATCACTGAACCATAAAACAATAAGTGATTCTACAAAAAAATTATAATTGCCCCAAATTAAAAAGATAGGTCTTTAAATGTCCTTTTAAAAATTCCAATTGAAGTTGCTGTTCTAAGATCAAATGGGAGTTTTCTTAATGCACTCTAGGTAGTATAGTATTTGCTTAGTCTGTGCTGTTGGATAACTCACTCTAGCAGCATTGAGTTGATTTCTGGAGTGAAGAACTTTAGTTTAGACTCTCCCTCGGAGGTCTTGGCAACCTGAAAGAAATATGTAAATCATCTGCACATCATACATGCCATTTTCCTTTTGCAATAAACGTTATAGAGCGGTGCAGTGATGATGTTTTTTGTAGGCCGACCTGAAAGTTAGCAACCCAAGGGTTCCCTCAACAAAAAGCAATATTGCAGAACTGTGGTAAACGCATTTTTATGGAATGCTGTTCAGCAGGATAATCTCCACATATCAACACACGTTGTTATGCTATAAACAGTCTACATGACGGATGCATGACACCACGCTAAGCTAAAAGAGTCTAATGTTTGGAGTGATTACATTACTTCTTCATTAGTGGGGTGTTACCTTGTATTTTATGGTGTCGAAAAACTTGTAAGTTTGTATTAACAATAAACCTTATTTCAGTAAACAAACCATCGACATTTTAGCAATTCTGGGCTACCTCATTTCACTTACTTTTAGAACTCATTCCTGCACCACTGTGTTCACAGGTGAGTCTTTATCACTTTTGGCAAACAACAAAAGGACCTTACCACCGTGAGTTTCCTAATGCTGTCCTCCAGTCGGGGGGGAAGTCCCTCCGGCAGCGGGACACACTGAGGTAATGTAGAACTGGTGTGTGTCGGGATCTGGATCTGCTCTAACTGAAGCTGCACATTGATTGGAGGAAGAACCTGAGGGCGAGCCTCAGACTGGGTCATTTCTGTTTTGGGACTGAAAAGCTGCGTTTCTGTTGAAGGTGGAGGCGCCATTTTTGTGGACGAAGCGGCTTCACTAACATCTAATAAAGAGTCGATGTGAAAATCCATTGCGTTGACTGCCTGGATGAGAGTGTGCTCATTGGTTGATCCGATTAAACTGAGGAGAGGGTCTGTCAGTCCCAAACCCCCCCCCCCCGCCTGCGTCTGCCGGGAACATTGTGATCGCAGACCTCCTTGGTTTTACTTTATCCATTTTCCCCTTCTCTCTTTGGAACTTCTTCAACATGCTGGTGACGCTCAACGTGTGGGAAACCTTTTTCTTCTTGATCTTGTCGTCCGATGCCAGTTCAGTGAAAGGGCTGCAAGTTGAACATGGAGAGATTTATGTTGTGAAGCTAATAAAAAGGTTGAATCAGAGTGAAACCGGATACACAGTAAACATGAGGTAAGCGTGATTTGGGTAGTCTCACCTTGACTTAGGATCCAAAAAGCTGATCGTCTGCTCCGCCTCTTCTCTGCAGCGCTTCTTCTTCTTCTTCGGCTTATCCTGTCCGTCATTGACTTTACGTTTCTAAAAATGAACAGTTTTGGAACTCAATCACTTAAGAAACGGCACTGAACATTTTATTTCTGGGTTGTAGACTTACTTTTGAGGACTCAGGAGTTTTCTCTCTTGCTTTGAGGTCCTCGGTCTCAGATGTATGGCGGAAGTGCAGCACGCCAGAGTTGATGTAGAATCCACCGAACTTGGTGGTGAGGGAGGCCGGCACAAACTCATCGTACTACACACATTAACCAAAAGCAATATTAGAATTTGATTTAAATAGCTTTGGTCGATACGAAAAACTTTACATCAAGCCAAAGAAAAGATGACGGGCCTTGAAATGTATGAGCAGAGGACATTTGGCTAATCCCCTTTTTTAAATATTGGAAAAAGTTGTTTAATTCAGAGTGCCATCAAAATGAGTCACTGCTCCAGGAGAGAGTATTTATTATCAGTGTTGATTATGGTACATTTGAAAAAGCCTGAAACAATATTTTCAGTAACAACAAAAGGCAGAGATACAGAATATCAAAACTGCGTCTTCATAAAACACTACACGTTTTTAAAAGACGATAATAAACAAACTATATCATGGGGAAATCCAAATATGTGATTTAACACAGACTCACAGGCTCCGTGTTGTCAATGAAGGAATCCTCGTCATCATAACCGTATCCGATATCGATCAGGTCCTGGATACGGTCCTTATTCTTTGGTTTGTCTGCCTGCGATGAAAGGTTGCAAAATACTGTTGTGCTATTTGTATCTGATGCCATTTCTGATAAAGAGTTCAATCAAATACATCAGTGTTAGTTCTGGTCCAATTCAAACTCTTGATTTTATTTGATGGTCCCTTGAAATGTTGAGGTATATTCATTAATAATTCAGAGCTACTTACATATTTTTTCTCCAACTCCCCTGAAAGAGCCACGACCTCGTCGATCTCTCTCTTCTCTTCCTCATCAAATCTTCTCAGTGGGACTTTTGTGTTGTTTATCTAAAAGTTAGATAACGTCTCAAATCAATTACAAAAAAACATAATCTGCTCTCTCACCAACAATCACATTAACATCCGTATATGCATAATCTGTGCATGTGCAGCAAAAAGCATGGGCAATTTCTCACAGGACAAACAAAGTTGACAACTATCATGGATTCAGAGCACCCAATCAATGCATCTAACAAAACGCAAATAATCTTGTGAGTTAAAAGAAAGCCAACCTAAGGAATTAATTGGAAAATAAATCTCCATATTTAAATAAAAAAATACATTGGGTGATATGAAAGTTGTGCCTCAGAGTTCTGCCATACTGTTACCTTAAGTCCCATGTATTTATATTAAAAGTTTGAAAGAGAAAACGCGTATTAATAAATGTTAACCCAGTCATGCATGGACTAAGTATTAAGCTTGAAAATGATTTTATTGAATCACTTAAAGGTGGGGTAGGTAAGTTTCAGAAAAAAAAAAGTAAAAAGTACACAGCCAAAAAGAATCCGCCCCTTCCTTCAGACTTCCTTACAGAGCACCTCCTCCAACACACAGGAACGCGCAATGCACGAGATACATTTGTGCGTGCACAAGATGGAAGGCTGACAGACAGGGCGGCCCGGCTAAACGGATTGGTCGTGCTTTTTATAGTATAGATGAGTAACACCTACGTCACTTACGGGCAAAAATTACGGCCCGCCCACTTTTGGGGGAAACCAACACTGTCATTTGAATGGCGGTCAAAAAAATGTCTGAAGTTTTTGCCAATCCGATCACATTTTTTTGAAAACCGTGGATTTTTGGATCTTCAAAGAGCTCGATTACGATGGCCAGTCAGGCAAACAATTACATTTGATCATTGGAAAATCGACAATCGGTCTCGATATATGGTTAAATTAAAATCAGTAGGCGAGCCTGTAATTTCTCCAGCTGTTACTCTCATGAGCAAGGCGGAACATAATAGTTTCATCATGCCAAAAAGCTGCCTTATCGTTTATTGCACCTCAAACATAAACAATAATCCAGAGTTCAGTGTTTCTGTACTTCCTCTAAGAAGAAAGGACAGTAACAGAAGAGCTCTGTGGCTTCAGGCTCGATCGCCATTCAAATGACAGCGTTGGTTTCCCCCAAAAGTGGGCGGGGCCGTAAAGTCACGTAGATGTTACTCTCATCTATGAAAATCGATCGCCTACTGCTATATTTAACCATATATCGAGCCCGATCGTCGATTTCTAATGGCTTAATGTAATTGTTTGCCTGTCTGGCCATTGGAATCAGGCTCTTTGAAGATCCAAAAGTCTCCGGTTTTCTTACATTTCTGATCGGATTGGCAAAAACTTCAGAATTTGTATTGACAACTGACAGCGTTGTTTTTCCCCAAAAGTGGGCGGAGCCGTTATTTTTGACCGGATAGTGACGCATTTGTTACGCTCATCTATTACGGCTTCCACAGATGACATTTTTTTATGGATTTTTTGTCAAAGCACTTAAGATATTCATGGCTATCGGGATGTTAAGAGCATTCCATGGAATATAACAAAAAGTGTATCTCGAGCCGGTTAATGAAACTTACCTACCCCACCTTTAATTATTAAAATGTCCAAAATGTAAACAAGAATCATAACTTAGAACAAAAGTCATATTCCAGTTCAATGTGAATCATGACTTACAAAACAGGAGCACATTGTTTGTTATTCTCATAAACGAGTCATGTTTGTTATAGAACTTGGTTTAATAACCTTGATAGTAACGGAGCAACATTACATACACCTGGTAGTTATCACAACACTACTCGCACGCAGCATGTAGATCCCTACATCCGGTACGGTGTCTGCAGAAGGACCAAAGAGACCAAATGCGAATACTCTACACACATGTTTGCTAAATTACAATTAACAACAATGATTTCAAATAACAACCCTCATTGTCTGTTAATTTATAAAAGTTGAGGTCATGCACTTTGCCTTTTCATAGAGAGGCTACTCACAGTTTAACAAGTTAAGAAAAGTTGGTCATGGATCGATGTTTTGATATGAAAACTAAACTCTTGAATCATCAGTACACTCTTCTAATCAGAAAAGAGAAATACATCTCACCTTGTTGTCTAGGAGCCGAGTGTAGCTGAACTCCGGAAAGCTTCTCTCATCAGGGTCGAACAGTTTGAGCACCAGGCGGGTCGAGCTGGGTTCTGAAGGCCGGTCCAAACACTTCTCCTCCTCCTGAACAACACCAGGGGGGTGCTTCACCTCCACCAGGGCCGGCTGGGTGGGGAGAGGGGCTTCACAGGACAGCGTGGTGAGCTGGACCCTCCGAGACTCTGCCATCACAGCTGATAACACCGGCAGAGTGTGTGTGTTTCAACCATGGATGTATAATACGAAGTTTCAACCTGGCAGAAAGAGATCCATTAGGCACAAACACGTGCAGGTGTGCGGCACGTTTTGGTCACGTGATCGCCTCCGCACGCTGCAGCCACTCCTTCAAAACACGGTGGAAATATCAGTTAGGCCTATATGAATAATCTATTCGCAAAAACAGATCATAGCCATTATTTAAATGAATAATATTAGTCTGGTTTATAAGCTATTTCATTATTTCATCAATTTATATCAGTTTATTTTATAAAGCCATTTGTGGATTATAATTATGATAACTATTATTAATATTACTAATTATATTCATGCTGAGAAGTGCTTTACACCTTATTTACCACACGGGGGCGCTGTAAGTCCATGAAGATGAGCAGAGAAACGAAGAGATATTTCAGCACAGTTTAACTTTGAAAACAAAAAACTCTTTATATCACATGTACTGAAGATGCTCATTAGGTTCGTGGTTTCACAATAAATGAAGGAAACTGTATCCTGCCAACACTTTGTTAATAAGGATGTCATGAAACACAACAGTCTGCCTGCAGGTTTATTAAAGATTTGCATCTGTTTTGCAGCATCTTCTCTCTATGACGTAAAGACACATTGAAAATACTTTAATTTTAAATAAACAGCCTTCATCTTGTCAACGTTAATCCTGCAGTGATGTCCAAACAGCAGTGTGTCTGTTAAATCAGAGACTGTTTAACAAGATTGACAAAAAAAGGTCACAGAGACCAAATCCAAGTCATGTATCTTTCATGCAGCCTGCACTCAGCCTGCAGTGAATTGACTTTGACAATTACAATAACGGGATAATTGCAATCTGTCACCATACATTCTGTGTAGCATATCACAAAATAACCAATCCGAGCCACTTACTTCACACACACACACACACACACACACACACACACACACACACACACACACACACACACACACACACACACACACACGCACGCACGCACGCACGCACACACACACACACACACACACACACACACACACACACACACACACACACACACACACACACACACACACACACATGTCCCTGATCTGCATAACACACACAGCACCCCGCTTTGTAATTATAAATGAATTTCACGGTGCGAGGCTTTTAATGCAAATAATATGGATTTTTTTCCCTCTCTGACCAACAGGACTCAGTGTGTGTGTTTGTGTGTGCACGTGTGCATATGTGTGTGTGTGTGTGTGTGTGTGTGTGTGTGTGTGTGTGTGTGTGTGTGTGTGTGTGTGTGTGTGTGTGTGTGTGTGTGTGTGTGAGGGAGAGAGAGGATCAGATTGCGGCCAAGCTTTGTTTGACTATAGCTCCCCTCTCAAACGAGTTAATGGGATGGAAGTTATTTGCCACCCTGAGCTGACGATGCGAGGTCGAGCAGAAGCATTGAATTAAAAAAAACTGGCAAAAAAAGGCGTCAATAAATGTGCTGGAGACAAAGAACTAAAACACACCCGAGCAGGACAAAGACAGACAGATGGAGACGGCAGGGGTAGTGTGTGTGTGTGTGTGTGTGTGTGTGTGTGTGTGTGTGTGTGTGTGTGTGTGTGTGTGTGTGTGTGTGTGTGTGTGTGTGTGTGTGTGTGTGTGCCCCAACACTGAGCTTGGACCCCCATGTGGCCCCCGAAAAAAAACGACATTGCAGCAAAGGCTATGTCGTCGCCAAAAAAAGAGGATTTTTTTGTATTTACATTTTTTTATATAATTACAATAAAATTGTAACTTAGACCTTGACTCAAATTATGTTCCTGAAACAAACACCAATAATGAAGTGTTTTTGTGGCTATGACTTTTATATCTTTAACAAACGAGAATTATAACTTCTAAAAATGTATATAACTCTAATTGTTATGACTTTTAGTCTTTTACACATGTAACCAAGGCACCCCAGTAAAATTGGTCTAACCTCCATTTTTCGTGTGCGTGCGCGTGTGTATCTGTATGTGTGTGTGTGTGTGTGTGTGTGTGTGTGTGTGTGTGTGTGTGTGTGTGTGTGTGTGTGTGTGTGTGTGTGTATGTGTGTGTGTGTGTGTGTGTGTGTGTGCGTGTGTATCTCTGTGTGTGTGTGTGTGTGTGTGTGTGTGTGTGTGTGTGTGTGTGTGTGTGTGTGTGTATGTGTGTGTGTGTGGTGACAGGGACCCCATCAGTGCAGGATCAGAGTGGGGAAATTGGAGGACAATGTCTCAGAGGGGGGGGCGGGGGATAATTTGAAGCGATCGGGGGGGCGGGGATCCCAGAGGTGCATAATTCACTCGTTCATTAACTAGACCAAACAAGAGCCAATATTAATTAACTAGTTCCTCGCGCTGAGGCGCCCCGAGAAGCGCGTGCTTTGTTGTCAATTGGCCACTACACTTCTTGGAAGTGAAGGCTTTCAAACACCAGAGCTGGGGGGCCACAGGGTGAAGGGGGGGGGGGGGGGGGGGGGATATACACCCAGTCAATGTGCATGGGGATGTTTTTAATAAAGCTTTTGTAAATAATACTACATTTAACAACAGGCATAGTTGAAAAGTATTTTTATTTAAAAATGAAAAAATATATTAACATTTTTCTAGTCACTTTAAGTAATAATATTTTACATAAAAAGTAAGATGAGTAAAAGCAAGCTTATTAAATATGATTGTTTTCTAAATATTAAACTACCTAACAGTAAAACCGTGTGAATACATATCTCCAAATTGCTTACACTGCATTATCAATCTTTCATTAAATAAATAAATATTCTTCTTATTACATGGAGGAATTTGTATAATTAATATTTTAGATGTTTTATACTGTATGTTTGCTTTTACTAAGCTAAGTTCAAAATGTATTGCAGAACCTTTTCTTGTAGCAAAGTAACTACATTTTGGTATAAACTACTTCCACTACTGCAAAAGATTACTGGTGGGAAATAGCTCAAGTACAAGTAATGTACTTCAGTACAGTATACACTGTATACAGTTACTCCAAAAAACTACACGGCAGTTTCCCGCTACTGTGGGGTCAACAAATGAAAACCCAGAGCTTTGTGTGCGGTGAGAATGTTTTGCTTCATCTAAAGTTCGACCTGTTACAGACATGCCTGATGTTTATCACCTTAACCTGCTGGTGTCAGATTAAAACTGAAAACAATATAACAATGGCTTTTGTGTTGGAAGTAACGTCTAATATACTCACTGGATGTCCGCAAATGTGTTTTAACTGTCACTCATTTGCATAATATCCATAACAGATTTTAAGTTACAGATTTCTGCCGGTCTTACGGTCTGGATCAAAACTATTCTACAGAAGTTCATTATTTCGGATGACATTGTGTTTAAAGTGGTGCATCTTCCTAAATTAGGTTCAAATTGCCCACAGCAAACCTTGGGCCTTCAGAGATATAAATAAAGTACTGGACGCATTGCCTGGATACTGGGAGGACTGGATTTAATAAAGCTTATAGGTTATTATTTCAGTTTGATTGAAATACTAAGGAAGTTATTTACTTTTTATTCTTAGACATTTATTTCACAGAATTAGTAAATTCATATTGGCTTGAACATTAATTCAACAACAACAACACATATAATATATTGTTTTAATACTTGCAAAATCCCAATCTGAGTACTAGCCATAAACAAAATATATAATACAAATATATGAATAATCATCATCATCGTGTTAATATAAGAAATAATAAAAATGCATAATAGAATATATACAACTGAGAAAGCCTTTCCTTATTAATTCTCAAATGATTAGACAAATAAAAAATAAAAAAAATTAAAAATTAAAACTATAAAACTCACTGATGTAGTCCCCCCCCCCCCCCTCCTCCACTAGGGGGCGCTGCTCCCCTGATCCTCCTGCAGCTGTCAGGCCCTGCTAACTTTGATTAAGGTTTAAATTGGCTGAATTTAATGAACGTTGCCTAATTAGGCAGGATAACAGCTTTAATTGATAAGTAATTATCTGCCACAAATTGTTATTAATTCTCCGGCTCTCTCTCATATAGTGTACTGACTCTCCTCCACTCTCCCCCCCCCTTCTCTCTCTCTCCCCCTCCTCCCCCCTGCAACATTTTGTATTTATGTAAACAAGCAGTAGTAAACAATTAGGCATATGTTAGGATGGGATATTCCAGAGGGTATCATCAGACTGGCAGTTTATCTGGAATGAGTTCCCTCACTGGCTGATATCTTTGAGCATTAATTGTTTAAACTGTCCTGTCATGTTGGCGGCGTGCCATCCACTGCATGCTGTGATACTTAGAAGAGCTGCAGGAACAATGATTCTTACAGTGGTTGTTTGAAAGAGAACTGTTCATTGTATAGTAAAAGAGAAAGGGCTTTAATATCTGGGTAATTTTCTTTCCTCTAAATGTCTACTGTATACAACAATAATGACGAATCATGGATTATGTGATTAGTTGAAGTTAAGTGGCTCAGTTTTATTATGTTAGTCGTCATGTCTTTAATTAAAGTTACAGTGGGGCAAAAAAGTATTTAGTCAGCCACCAATTGTGCAAGTTCTCCCACTTAAAAAGATGAGAGAGGCCTGTAATTTTCATCCTAGGTACATTTCAACTATGAGAGACAGAATGGGGGGAAAGAATCCAGGAAATCACATTGTAGGATTTGTAATGAATTAATTGGTAAATTCCTCAGTAAAATAAGTATTTGGTCACCTACAAACAAACAAGATTTCTGGCTCTCACAGACCTGTAACTTCTTCTTTAAGAGCCTCCTCTGTCCTCCACTTGGTAACTGTATTAATGGCACCTGTTTGAACTCGTTATCAGTATAAAAGACACCTGTCCACAACCTTAAACAGTCACACTCCAATCTCCACTATGGCCAAGACCAAAGAGCTGTCAAAGGACACCAGAAACAACATTGTAGACCTGCACCAGGCTGGGAAGACTGAATCTGCAATAGGTAAGCAGCTTGGTGTGAAGAAATCAACTGTGGGAGCAATTATTAGAAAATGGAAGACATACAAGACCACTGGTAATCTCCCTCGATCTGGGGCTCCACGCAAGATCTCACCCCGTGGGGTCAAAATGATCACAAGAACGGTGAGCAAAAATCCCAGAACCACACGGGGGGGACCTAGTCAATGACCTGCAGAGAGCTGGGACCAAAGTAACAAAGGCTACCATCAGTAACACACTACGCCGCCAGGGACTCAAATCCTGCAGTGCCAGACGTGTCCCCCTGCTTAAGCCAGTACATGTCCAGGCCCGTCTGAAGTTTGTTAGAGAGCATTTAGATGATCCAGAAGAGGATTGGGAGAATGTCATATGGTCAGATGAAACCAAAATAGAACTTTTTGGTAAAAACTCAACTAGACGTGTTTGGAGGAGAAAGAATGCTGAGTTGCATCCAAAGAACACCTACTGTGAAACATGGGGGTGGAAACATCATGCTTTGGGGCTGTTTTTCTGCAAAGGGACCAGGACGACTGATCCGTGTAAAGGAAAGAATGAATGGGGCCATGTATCGTGAGATTTTGAGTGACAACCTCCTTCCATCAGCAAGGGCATTGAAGATGAAACGTGGCTGGGTCTTTCAGCATGACAATGATCCCAAACACACCGCCCGGGCAACGAAGGAGTGGCTTCGTAAGAAGCATTTCAAGGTCCTGGAGTGGCCTAGCCAGTCTCCAGATCTCAACCCCATAGAACATCTTTGTTGCCCAGCGACAGCCCCAAAACATCACTGCTCTAGAGGAGATCTGCATGGAGGAATGGGCCAAAATACCAGCAACAGTGTGTGAAAACCTTGTGAAGACTTACAGAAAACGTTTGACCTCTGTCATTGTCAACAAAGGGTATATAACAAAGTATTGAGATGAACTTTTGTTATTGACCAAATACTTATTTTCCACCATCATTTGCAAATAAATTCTTTAAAAATCAGACAATGTGATTTTCTGGATTTTTCTCATTCTGTCTCTCATAGTTGAAGTGTATCTAGGATGAAAATTACAGGCATCTCATCTTTTTAAGAGGGAGAACTTGCACAATTGGTGGCTGACTAAATACTTTGTTGCCCCATGCACTGTATATATATTGAACTGATAATGTATGTTTAACTAAATGTCTGTATGTGAGGGAATCCTGTAGCTGTGTGATAAACTCTTGGACATCACAAGTGGATATCACAACTATATCAATTAGGTTTAATACAAAAAATCAGCTGGTTCTTGTCATCGTATCCTTAAGGAGATTTAAAGGGGGCCTTATAATGCTCATGTTCAGGTTCATATGTTGTTCCTCTACTGTGACACGTCTCCATGCTTTAATGTTTGAAAGGCTCTTTATTTTTCTCATACTGCCTGTGCTGCAGCACCTCTTTTCACCCTCTGTCTGAAACCAGAGCCCAGTCTGCTCTGATTGGTCAGCTGGCCGGCTCTGTTGTGATTGGTCAACCGCTTAGAGATATCACGTTCTTTGTGTTGGAACGTTAGCCTATAGAAGCACGAGTGTTACATGGTGATGTCATTATGTTGCAGAAGTAAACAAAGGAGTCCATGGAGGCGTAGGGAACACAGGGATTTTGCAGACCATTTACATGCACTAAAACCTATACTGTATCACACAGAGGAAACCCTTGAATCACCTGAGTTTCTAAATAGATCATTTTAAGGAGAGTCATAAAAATGTAAGATCAAATACATTTGCTGGATGATCTGCGGAGATCCAACTGTATCACATACAAGTACCTGTAGATGTTTTGCAGATGGCCTCCAAAAGTAGCAGTATGGCCAAAGCTATTAAGATTTGTGACCTGAAGCGCTCATTCAGCTAATTTAATCTACCATACAAGTAATTATGTTTGTTCTACAGTGATGAGAATATGACCTCTTTCCCTTGAGCAGCACAATGAGCATATTAAAAACTCTGTATGTGTTTTTTATCTGCACTGATATGTTATACTTTGTTTCAAACATTTGTAGACTTACATTTCATAAGGATTAGCAATCCATCATTGCAGGGAAAAACGAACTGTTAAGAATAAGATCTGCTCATTAAATTATAAACATTGATGAAACTGCAATATAGGATTTAAAAAGAACAAAGACTTGATATCTCAGTGTTACCCCTTCGTATGTTAATGCCTTAACTTGTGAATTATGTAACTTGAGGATTTATTATGCATGAATCAACATATTACATAAAGTGCAATATTGTCTCATCCTTTAAACTGCACTATTCTTGTAATTTATACCTGTTTTATTCTATTTTAGTTTGTTTAATTTTAATGATATTCTCTTCACCGATTAATGACAGTTTTTAAATGTCATTTTATAATCTGTTTCCGCTGCAGATCGTAATGCTCTTAATGTTTTTCATTAATTATAATGTACTTTGAATTTCCTACCTGAACTTAAAATAGTTATATAGACATAATTTGGACCTTTAAGGCAACACAAACAACAATGTGTATAAGATGAAATGTTTAAATACTAAGATGTAAAGTGGCTTACACTGTAAACCTAAACCATGAGGGTTAGGATCAATGAGGCTACTCTGACTGAGCTATTCATTAACGTGATTCAAATGAGACGCGTGTGAACTTGCTTCCTAATCAAAACATCTTTCCTCGTTTACAGGGCGGCTTGCTGAGCTCTTTGGGTGAGGAGGGGAGGTTGATGGGGGGGGGGGGGGGGGGGGGGGTTCTCCTCCTCTTTCTTTGCACCCCTCCATCACTTCACTCCCAGCAGATGGTTTTGTTGGGCTCCAGTAGCCCGCCAGTGTCCGAATAAACTGATCCATTCTTCCTCTGTGTGTCCACCAGATCTGAGCATTTGTTTAAACATCCTCCCTCTTCTACACACACACACACACACACACACACACACACACACACACACACACACACACACACACACACACACACACACACACACACACACACACACACACACACACACACACACACACACACACACACACACACACACACACACACACACACACACACACACACACACACACACACACACACACACACACACACACACTAACACACATTTTCGCGATGATGAATGGATGAGAAGAAAGGTATTGATTGTGCTGCTTTAAACGTATATGCAAATACTTGCCAGTGCATGAAAAATTGCCGTCACCATTTCTCAAATGATATCATTACTTTATTTTGAAAATGGTAATTTGCATAGCGGATTTCCCTGTGGGGTAGGGGGGTTAATTAGGTCTATTTCCGTGTGGCTTGTGCCAAGACAGCCAAGGAAAAAAAGAGTGGGGTGGGTGGGGGGTGGGCAGAAGGAGGAGAGAAAGAGGGAGAGTGAAGGGGGAGATCCGACTCGCTGATAACAATTAAAATGGCATTTTGCACTCTTTCAAGCATGGAACATTGTTGGCATATTAGGCGCGTTTTAGGAAAAGGTGATAAGTTACTTTTAATTGAAATGGAGTTATGGCTCCAGAGGAAATGTGGCTTTGTTACACTTATTTTTTAAAGTGGCTATAATTTTCTTTTTGGGGTTTACCGTTTCCTGTAGTGTGTTGTAGGTTTGTGTGCATGTAAATGGTCTGCAAAGGCTAAAATCTGTGTTCCCTACAGAGGGAGTTTCTCTCCCACATCCTCCCCTCTGCCTGAAACGCTTTCATTGAACTCCTTTGTTTACTTCTGTAACATAGTGACATCACTATGTTACACTTGCATTGCTATTCCCAAGCGCTCCAACACATTGTATGTGATAAACTAAGGGGCGGGACATCTCTAAGCGGTTGACCAATCACAACAGAGCCGGCCAGCTAACCAATCAGAGCAGACTGGGCTCTGGTTTCAGACAGAGGGTGAAAAGAGGTGCTGCAGCACAGGCAGTATGAGAGAAATAAAGAGCTTTTGAACATTAAAGCATGGAGACATGTCCCAGTAGAGACACTACATACTGATATGAACCTAAACATGATAGGGCCCCTTTAAATATATATGCAGACACATAGGGAGAATTTCAAAGGCTCCATGTTTAATTTAACAAACAAGAGGTGAATTATAACTTTAAACAATCACAATTTCCCCACAATATTCTGCCAGAGGCAAAACAACCCTTATAATTAGATGGAGGAAAAGTTCATAATTAGAGAGAAGGAGCTATAACACTCTGGAAATGGGTTATTTCCTTTTCTAAATTATCAAAGCTTCCATTATGTGTCGGAAAAAGATTTGTGGAAAAAAAGAAAACATCAATACGTTAAATCCCTCCACTTTTAATTGGAGAGGTTTTGGGCTGCACAAAGCGCACTGCAGGATCAAAAACCGCCTTTCCAACAATTAATTTAGATTAGACTCTTAATTATCAACCAATCGCCTAAATAATGACTGACCTCATTTCAGGATAGTTAAAAATTAACTTGTAGGCAGTAATTGAGTAATTAAGTCTCCGCTGCTTCACCTTAGTTTGCTAATTAAAACATAAATATGCCCTGATCCTCCTCTCAAGAGGCATATTGAGGCCTTTGTGGCTCAAAGGAGATTTCTATTTCTTAGAAACATACATGATCACAGTTTAGTGTTGTCTACAAAATGAGAATGTTGTTCAGCAGCAGTGTTTCCATGTCCTTACTGCAATGTGAATGAAGGACCTACATTTGCTTGTTGAGGGCATGTTTCCCCAACGGGACAGGTAACCTCAGGTGCAGAACAGTCTGAAAACTAAGTGATGTTAAAAATGAGCGCCATAATCAAATATATTCTAAACTAAACCCTAAATACTAACAAACCGGTCTTAAATTAATCCAGGAGAGAAATTAGATGAATAGCATCAGTTTAAAACGGTTTTATTTTGGGAGCTTGTTTGCTAACTGGTGGTCATGTTTAGCTTTGAGTCTTCGGACACATTTATATATAGATAGTGGTGGTCTGTAAATACGAATGAGGTCGGGTTGTGATTGAAGATTTCTGGACTGCAAAGAAAAATTGGTGACAAAGTAAAATACTAAACAAGGCCTTTGAGGGGCTTGAAGGAGAACGTATTAAAACCCAAATCTCCTTCTGTTGAGACTCTGGTTGCACTGGAGTGCCACAGTGACGCGTCCTAAAACCCGGAAGTAAGTTAGCATTTTACCACTTCCGGTTCCTTCGACAAAAAGCAATGCAATTTCTCCATAGGATTTTGGAGAATAGCTGGAAATAAGGTCTGTGTTCGACACACATTTAAGAGACGGATCACGTTTTGTTCTACGACATTAAACACATCAGCAGTGACCCCACTGGTGATTTCTGAAGAGTTTACGTGTCTGAAAAACGATGGTTGTTAACAAGAGGCTGAATAGGACTACAGAAGTTGTCGAGGCCATTTTACGTCATTACGCCGAACACGTAAACACTCCTCTAAGTTTGTTTTCCCCCGTGTTCAGCTTGAAAGCAAGTACCTGCCTCCTGCTAACTGTTAAAACAAACGCTTCAATTTGTACAATTTTGAATCTGAATTATTGAATATCGATCTTAAGTTGGCGTGACGTTGAAGTTGTGCGACCCTGCTGTAGTTCGTTTATGGCATAACGTTAGCATTTTGCTTCTGGCGACTCTAAAATGATAAAAGTAGGGTAGACATGTGGATATTATCCGGCTGAACAAAACGTGATCCGTCTCTTAAATGTGTTTCAACCACAGACCTTATTTCCAGCTATTTTCCAAACTCCTATGGAGACATTGCATTGCGTTTTTGTCAAAGGAACCGGAAGGACTTTACTTCCGGGTTTTAGGACATGTCACTGTGGCACTCTATAGCCCTTAAGTGCAAACCGATTCAACCATTGGCCAATCTCTGAACCAATCGGCTATCGGCCCAACTATAAAAAGCGTGGAGAGGGATTGTATTAAGGGGTTCTAGCCAGCAGATATCTTCGCCAAAACGTCCTCTTTGTTGCGCTTCTCAATGTTTGATAGCGATTGGAGATGCAGAATAAGAGTTGGAGTTGGGAGAAGACATCGATGACTTGGACGATTAGTTTCAAAGATTAGACAGTTGTCATTTTATTTTAAATTATAAAACAAATCATTATAAGAAAATAGTGTTCCGAAACCGCATCGCAATCAATGCTTTCTGCCTATTTTGGTCTCACACAGACCATTGACCTGCATTCAACGAAAACCTGATCAAACATATCAGTAGGGATGGGTATCGTTTGAAATGTATCGATTCCGATTTCGATTCCGGTTCTGCTTATCGATTCCGGTTCTTATCGATTCCCCGTTTCGATTCCAAAATTGTAAAATAAAGAGGTCAAACGTTTAGATAACAAAAATATATTTATTCTTAAAAGCTTTAACTGAAATTGTTACTAAAAAATATACATGCAATACAAATGTATTGCACAATAGCTGTGCTTTATTTTAACTGAGCTATGCCTGTGGCAAGCTATTAACAGGCATTACACTTTGCCTTTTCTTTTTCTTTTTTAGTGTAGTGGAGCCTCACTTCAGAGTGTTTACCGCGACCTATCTTTGGTGTTATGAAGTGACTGAGCTCGTGAAATGTCTACGGGAGGGCGGGGGAGCATCGCTGCGGGGCAACTGTGGACCTCTGTCGCCTGTCAGCGCAATTTATATGAAAAAATGAAGGGCGGTGCCGGCCGTCAGCGTACCGAGCCGGCCGTCAACGGCCCGCTGACGACCGGCCGTTCTGTGATTCTCCAGGTCCGCCCTGTATTCCACCGGGTCACCGCAGCACCACGGTGCAGACGGACCCGCTGGAATACAGGGTCTACCGCGTTTAGGAACCGTTAAGCAGAACCGAAATTGTGTATTTTGTATGGGTACCCGGTACCCGGAATTTTCTTATCGGTTTTCATCTGGAACCGAGTTTCGGTTCCCAACCCTACATATCAGTGAGTCCTACTCTGACTAAAATTAGAGCAGCGGTTCCCAACCTGTGGGCCGTGGCCCCCTAGTGGTCCGCGAAGGCATTGCAAGTGGGCCGCCAAATAATTTGCAAAACATTATGATTTGTGTGGAAACATTTCATTGTTAAGATTTTTTTTTTATTTGAACCTCTTTTCCTTTCTCTTTCTTGATCTGCCTTAGCAACGGTCATTACAGTCCTTGACAGCGGTCTGTACTACTGGATTAACAAGTGTCACATGTTCTGAATTGACTAATCAGAATCGAGTATTCAACTAAACCATGTAATAAAAATGTCTGTTTGTTACTGATGGCCAGCTCCTTTTCTAATAAAAAAAAAGTACTATGAGAACTTCATTTAGCCTCCGTATTGTTTATGGTTGAATGTGGGCTGCGAACATTTTTTAGATTCTTAAGTGGGCCCTGAGTTGAAAAAGGTTGGGAACCGCTGAATTAGAGAACACTACCGATACCAAAACCTTGTACCTTTACTTACAGCTTCTGCATTTATATATTGATTTGAGGAGATTAACCCATGACAAATTGAGTGTCTGGGGCCTATATCCTGGTAGGCCATTACAGGTAAATGACTGATAGCTGACACTGTAAATAATTTAACAAAACTACAGCCCTGTGAGCAGCTCTGTGAGGCAAGGGTCATTTGCACTAAACAGAAAGCACAAACTAAACTACAAACTGTTGGGAATTTCAAGTATTTGATGATAAACCAAAGTCTTTGACCTCATTTGACGTTGGCCAGATGGTGGCGATAGATGAAAAGGTCACAGAAGTGTTTGTATTTAGTCCTGTCAAGAACATTTCAAAACAAATGTAATGATAAGAGAAAAGTGTAAACCTCTGGTGGGGAGAATAATCAGGGAAGCACCAAAATGATTAAGAACCATCCTCTGGGTAGCATGAATGTTTGTACAAAAATTCCTAGCAAGGGGGGGGGGGGGGGGGGAGTGTATTAGACAGAAACTCCCTTTGAACAGAACTTCGGCCTTTTACCATTTGCAGACCATTTACATGCACAAAAACCTACATAACACACTACAGGAAAGGAAAACCCCCAACAAGCACAATAAGGCCTCTTAGAAAATGCAAATCCCATCCCTTTCTTAAACACACTAGTCAAAATATCACACGTGTAGGTTTTCAAAAACGTAACATGTCTGCTTTCATTATAGCACAGCCAAATGCAACATTTTTAACAGGAGCGCCCTCTTCAGGTTGTTTTCATCTTGGAGTTGTTGTACAGTATGTGTTATCCCAGGAGGATCACTGGATATACAGGGTGTGTTGCATTGAAGTACTGTGAGCATATAGCTGGGCAGACTTCAGCACAGTCTTTTTTTCTGGTTAAGTGGGTTTGGTTGTGTTGTCTGCATAGAGAGATGAGAGGGGGGAGTAAGGCTTGAGGCAAGGCAACCCAACCCTGGCTTGTGTGTGAGTCGCCCATCTTATTATCAAATTAATTAAAGCTAACATCTGACAATGTCACTCGTGCCCGGCGAAAAAGGAGGAGGAAGGAAGAAAAGCGAATTTAAATGCTGCGGTCTCTTAGGACCTCATGTCAAGGGCTGCTTTTCATTGAGCACTGCATGTGTTTGGCTGGGAAGTGAAAGAGGAGGGGGGCTTGAAATAAAAAAAAGAGCTTTTATGAGCAAATGACAAGAAGGCGTCGGATTTTGATGTTCAAAAATGGCAATATAAATACACATCAGAAAGAGCAGCAAAGAAATAAAAATGGAATGGAGAGAGCAGAAGAGAGATATAGAGACGGGGGGACATCAAAAGCCCCTCTCAAGCCGTTCAAAGTTGCTCTGAGATTGGGGAACAAGGGGTTTATAACAGCCCCAACATTAAAGAGTCCATTTAAAAAAAACTAGACATTGAAATGCAGAAAGCCTGTTCATGTGTGGACTCAGGGTCAAGTAACGGAGGGATTATATGGTTCTCCATAATAATATTAATTAAACAATTTACATGCTAATAAGGTAACAATTATCGGAGCTTCTGGTGAAAGATTCAGGTTATTACAACACGCCAATCCCAGGGCTACGGGGTCACGGGGAGAACAGCAGAGAGAAATCTCAGCTCAAATTAACATTCTGTCAGCTCCAGAAATTGGATAAATAAAGTCGAATTAATTCACAGTAATGGAAGAGAGAGGGGGGAGGCACTTATTCAACCAGCTCTGATTACCATTCAGTATTCACCAGCACGCGGGTGGCTCTCTGTCAAGAAATTTAACACAAAATGAAGCAGTCACCGCCTCGGGCAAGATTTGGCCCCTGCGACACCGTTTACAATTTATATGTATAATCTCCCTCCCTCCCTCCCTCTCTCTCCCCCCCTCCCTCCCCCCGTTTTCCCCCCCAAAGATGTCCACCTGGACACTCAGTTGCTCCTGGCCTCTGCCATGATTGTGAATTTCCAAACCTTTCATTTTCCAACGCACACTTCAATTCGAGCACCATTTCCCCTGCATTAGACAAGACCCTCAACTCGATAGGATAACTTCACATTTTAATTGGAGTAATCATTTTTTTACTTCACACCCAGACAGACACCCTTTTGATCAACATTTCAACATGTTGTATTCAGTTTGCATCAAATGTCTTTGTTTGTGATTGCAAAAATAAATGTCCATTGTTTAAAATAAAAATGTTAGCTGAAAGAGAACCAACAAAAAATTATATTTTCATTACATGGAATAACTTAAAGAGGCCGTATTATGCTTTCTTGGGGTTCCCCTTTCCTGTAGTGTGTTATATAGGTTTTAGTGCATGTAAATGGTCTGCAAAGGCTAAAATCCCAAAGTTCCCTAAAGAGGGAGTTTCTCTCCCACACTCCCCACCCCCCCTGTTTTTTGTATTATGAACAGTTAATGATATGGTTTGTTTGCTACTTAAAAGTTTTTCAGCAGGTGTTTATTTATAAAAATTACAAGAAGTGATACTGTCTTTTTATTAACAATAAAGTATACTCTAACTTGAATTGTATTAGTGATTTACATTTCCTACAAGAATGTCCAAGATTGATGGAAAAGTAAAAAAGGCATTACCCCTGAAATTGTTATTACATAGCTTCTTAAAAAACCAACAGAAACTCAGTGTCGCACAGATGTATGGACCCGGGATCAAATTATTCAACACTATCTTTAAAAGGTCTTTCAAATTGGCCCTGCTTGCTATAGGCGAGATTTTTGTGTCCTTTCTCAGAGATTATTACGCCGGATACTTTTTTATTAGAGTGTCTATTTTGGGAGTCAGAGCAGGCAAAGAGAAAGAGAGAAAGAAGTCTAATTTCATGCTTGTTCTGCTGGGTATGACCAACGCCCTGCACACGCTGACTGCTGGTTGAAAGACTTCCTAAACTGCACATGGTGGAGCAATATAATGGAGGTTGACTTTATACCACCAGGGCACACTAACTCCATTAGCAGTATTTGTGTTTTTCTATTGCCATTTGTTAGCCACTGTGCCATTTAAGGCTTTGTGTCCATTGTGTGGAGGGTGTTACACAAAAGGAGATCGTTAAGCGACTGATAATGGTGGAAAACTGAGGAAATAATCAGCTTAGTAACCAAATAGAAACCCCATCATGTACATGACAGAAAGAGAACCTGTTTTTACTGTTTTTACTGTATTATCTCATATGTCCAATTATATGGGGTATATGTATTGTATGACATCCATGTTTGATACAGTATTGAGTGTAAGTGCGCTCAAATAATTCAACCTCATCATTTTCATTTGAATCAAGTCCAAGAGAGCTTGTGATTTAAATAGGTATGGAAATAAGACGTTTGTGACTTTGAGATGTTATATTTGAAAACCTTTAACTGTAGTCCAAGTTGTTTTTATGTATTAATTGTGTTTAAGTACAGTTATTTAAAAAACAAATGGCCTTTTTAAGGTGCAGACTGAATGCCAAGCATGCAGTATGGTGGGAATTTCAGTATTTGCAAATACAATATCAATAATGCCCGAATTATATATGTGAACAGTCATCATCTCGCTATAAGATTTAACACCAGGGCAAACATTATCTGGATAAATTACTTTGCTTATTTGTATGTAGTTTTTTTTGTGTAAAAGACACATAACCTACAAAACAAACCTTTAACTGATTGAATCTAAAGAAATGGATTCAATAAAGCGGCTGCAGGTTGAATCCTATATCAATTGCCAAAATCAATAATTTAATGTGTAGCATAGTAAAATAATAAAGGTATTTATCAACATGAAAAATGAATATTGTTTATTAGGGTTTAAAAAGTACACTGCTCTATACTGTCATCGATTGGTGGAAGAAGAGGCCAATGACTTTAACGTGGGGGACAGAATTTAGTGCAGCAATTAACTGGGTATCCATTTATTTTGAGTTTCTCTTATAGCTAACCGAGTTTAAAAGGTGTTTATTAACCTTAGAGAGACAGGAGACGACAAAACAATCTTCCCTCAAGATGCATAGTAGCTATTTCAGATATTGTCAATATTTGTGATCATATGTACACAGGTTTGAAAGCTAATGTACAGGATTATTGCATTTTAGTTGGTTTCTTGCATGTTGAGCTTACTGTAACACTCTTTGGATATCAGCTAAAGAAATGTGATGCAATGTAAGCTCACATATTCTTCATCAGCATATGGAGTTTGTCCATATAGTTGCCATTTGATTTGAATTAAAGCTTCAGAAAAGCTAGCATACATTGATGTGATGTTGTTCTGCCAATTACATGATCATAAATTATCATAATCAGTATCCAGCGTAAAATTGAATAGCTTCTAAATGTTAATGTAATGCTTACAAAAAAGGTGTATTGTCATTTGTCTTATGTTTGTTTGCAATTGTGCTGTAATTTCAATATCAGGCTGATATGATGAACACGTCTTAGATTGCTCTTGTTTCATTTTTGTATCCTCTTGTTTGAAGAAATCAGCAAAAAGGCTGTAGTTGCAAATGGTTCATGCACACATGGTGAACTCAAACGTACAAAACGAGCCTGTTAATAAACTCATGCAAAAATAAATGGCATTTAAAACCTGTCCTGTAACGATGCATGCTGCCTGTGTGCAGGTATTGGATTCTGGGAAACGTCACATCATGTTGCTACAAACCACTTTGTTCGTCATTAACAACTAAACTGTGAGCTGCTCAGGTGAAAAATCCAGATAATGATACGGGTATGTATATGTGTGCGTGTGCGTGCGCGCGCGTGTGTGCGTGCGCGCGTGCCTGGGAGATGGAGAGAGGCTTGTAGTCTAAAATGCAATGTGACAGCTCAGGAAAAAGGGGGGGATGATAAAGGCGATGTTATTGGATCAATCTGGCCCTGAATGCCCCTGTAAAACACTTACACACACACACACACACACACACACACACACACACACACACACACACACACACACACACACACACACACACACACACACACACACACACACTCAAAAACACACTAACACGCACACATGCGGGAGCGCAACTGCACGCATGAGTAAGAAAAGAGAAATGGAGAAGGAAAGATTAATTTACCTAGTCTAACCCATGCTGTCTTGTTCGGGTCAAATCTGACCAATTTACTTTCATCAATCATAATTAATATAGTGTTTTACATTTGATTGCCTCAACGCCTATGATATCCTCCACAGTAGAATATACAATTGCTGCTAATTTAAATGCATTTTGAGTGGTTTAGTTAACTTTGTAGCTAACACCCACAAATCGTTAATTTTTGAAAACATTTTCAGTGTCTATTCTTCGTATATTTACTGCAGCTATTCACAGTTATTACATTGTTTAAAGCTTAAAAATGTGTTAAATAAAATGTGGTGATTTCTATTTTTGTGTTAAAGTAAGAGCAGTGCAAACAGACCGCGCCACCAAAGTAAGGAGGGAGAAACTAACACGACAGGAGGGTTATAAACAGGCTTTAAATAAAGGTGATATCCCTGAGAAATAATGGAGTGGGCTTATCAATCACGCGACAATGTCCACGCGCCTCATTGTTTTGACAGGGCTGAATTAAAGGACTACGCCAAGTGTAATTAGCCATCGATCCGGGAATAAGAAAAAAACAACCTCTCTCTCTTTTCCTATTCATTCCTCGTGCTCTGCCTTCTCTCCATTAACCGCGCCTCTGACGTCACGGGGCGATTAGCGTTTCTTATTGGAGAGAAAGGAGCAGGGTTGACATCTCTTGGCTGGACCGTAAACGTGAAACAGCTCCTGCTCACACACACTAAAATCCCGGTCTCACACACACTAACATCCCGGTGTCTGCACACACACTAACATCCCGGTCTCTGCACACACACTTTACATCCCGGTCCCTGAACACACCGTGCCGTGGCTGCAGGAAAACGGTCCTTCTTTCCCTCCTCTTCCTCCTCTTCCTCACTTTCTTCTGACTGCATGTTCAGCCACACTGCCTCCCCTCCTCTCCGCGTCTTCACTTCGGCATGGACAGCCGGGTACTCGAGCATCCTCACGCCCAGTTCGGAGGCTCCTTGGGCGGATTGGTGGGCTTCCCGTACTCGCTCGGTGCCCATCACCACCACCACCACCACTCCCTGTACGAGCTCGCGGGGGGACACCAGCTGCAGTCCGCGGCCGCCAACCCCTTCTCTATAGACGGATTACTGAACGGATCCTGCTCGGCCTCGGTGGTCAACAACCCGCTGCTGTCGCCCGACGGAGGGCAGTTCAAACTCTCAGGTAGGCCTGGCTCTTTTTTGTCCCGTCTCGTATTATTAGTAGGTTATAACAAGTAGACCCATGCGGAAACAAAGCAAGTCAATATAAAGTGGGTGAATGTAAAAGGTCTGTTTTACGAATCCGAATTCCTTTATATTTCCCACAGAGGGGGAATTTACATTGTAAAGCAAAAGTAAAGATAGAAAAATAAAACACTATTAGATAAAAGGCACGCTCATGATATTTTTAAATAAAGGCGAAATAAGTCAGATTTGTGCAGACCATAATGTGTTAGGCTTTGAGCAAAGCTGTTTGAACTGGAGTCAGTCTGTAGACAATTATGTTGTTTCAAAGTTTTAGAGCTTGGTGATTTAGAAAATATATATTTTTTCAAGTTTATGTCCAAGCTCATTTGTATGCGCAAGCTCTATGCCTGGCTCTTTTTTTATCTCATGTGTTATAGATGTGGAAACAATGCAATGTAATATAACATGAAACTGGCCTGTTTTAAGGCGAAATAAGTCCGTTTTTTGTTGAATTTAAATGCAAAATCAAACATTGTTTAGGCTCCAATGAAAGCTTTAAGAACTACAAAGTCAGTCTATGACAATCAGGTTGTTTCAAAGTTTTGAAGTTTGGTGATTTAAAAGTTAATCATTAAAAAATGTATGTGCAAGCTCAATGTATTTGTTCAATAACTTGACTGCACTGGGGGTTCAAATAAAGGCAACGATTTATAATTCATCTCGTAAAATTCTAATTGGCTGCAGATTCTTTAATATGTCAAACTTAATTTTGCAATTATGTGAAATGTGTTTTAATATAACAAATTAAAGTGTGTTAGCTTTGGGCCTTGCATTTGTGGCACTCATTAGAGTCAAAATATAACATGTTTAAAAGAGTCTTACAGCCTTACAACAAAAATGATGCTTTAAAAGCCAAGCTATGACAGTCCCCTCACTCTACTCTCTCTCTCTCTCTCTCTCTCTCTCTCTCTCTCTCTCTCTCTCTCTCTCTCTCTCTCTCTCTCTCTCCCACACACACCACACACACACACACACACACACACACACACACACACACACACACACACACACACACACACACACACACACACACACACACACACACACATACACACACGCACATAAATAAACACACACTTGTACAAACACACACTCACCTCGACCCCTGCAGATTCTGGGGACCCGGATAAGGACAGTCCAGGTTGTAAACGGAGACGAACGAGGACAAATTTCACGGGGTGGCAGCTGGAGGAGCTCGAGAAGGCTTTCAACGAGAGTCATTACCCGGATGTGTTCATGCGGGAGGCGCTCGCGCTCAGGCTGGACCTCGTGGAGTCTAGGGTTCAGGTAAATAATAAATTAATCAAATATGTTGAAGAGAATTATTATTATTTTTTGAAAGATGGAGGAAAAAATAGTTTGGAGTTATTGTTAAAATTGCAGTATAACTTCCGTGTTAAAATATGCATAACATGTCAAATGTCAGAGGGACGTTTGTTTAATGAAGGCCTACCCCCTACTGAGATAGCTATTTGTCAATTACGAAGGCATCAATACAGGGTCACTTTTGAATTATGCATGGAGGCAACCTATTGATTTATGGGTTAATAAAAACAAGGCTATTTACTGAGCAAGGGTGAACATGGTATTGTTCTTTTACCTTATATATTATATTTATTCATTTAACAGTTTATTTACAATGTTACCCTTGTTTTTAATCTATTTTTGCACATTTAGGTATTTCAATTTAACAGGTTAGGCTAATTTATTATTTTCTTTTTATCATTATTATCATTTTTATTTCTTTTCATTATCAATAAATGCAAAATACAGTGAAAGTAAAAGCACGATTAAGTTATATAGAAATATTAACAATATTTAAAAAATGTTAACAGCTGGTGATAATCATAATAACTCATGATAATAATTAGCAATATACCAATAATGAATTACAAAAAAGCATGATAATGATAATTACCATTAACAATATGAGTTGAATATGTCTTGAATCAATTATTTTAGAGCAAGAAAATAAAGATATTTTAATAAAAAGTTATACAGTACCCATCTTTCACATTTCAGAATTAGATGTCCATTTATTTATTTTAATAATAATAATAATTGTAATAAAATAAAAATATTATTATATCAGAAAGACATTTTTCAAGTAGGCCTATTATTTGCTAAGCATAGAAGCATGGGCTATGATATAGGCTACTTAATTTAACATATTCTCATGTATTTCTAAATGATCCACATATATTCGCCTGCACGCCTGTCTCTTGTGAAAGCGGTACAGAGCAGCTCTCGGTTGCAGTGTGCGTGTTGTTTGGGGATTTCGCTCCTAAACCTCAGATTATTGTTCCCTCAAGCTGCTTAGCGCTCCTTTATCACCAGGTTTGCGGGGGAAAGATATAACCAACATTAACAATTCGTAAGAAGCGCCATTGTCGCACATGATGTTGGTGTGTCCCCGTCCTTATTATGCAATGATCGCGGATTCTGCATGCTAAACTCCCGGCGTTATCAGCTCCGAACACGCGGCCCTGAGCGCACCCAGAGGCCGGGCAGAGAGCCTCTGAGGCGGGGGAAGCTGCCTCTGTTGGCCCGCTGCGGAGGGAGGAGAGTCGGGGGTTGTAAAGCCCAATGAGCTGAGGTGCTGGAACATCAATGGTGGAAAAAGCATTCAGATTCTTGAGTAAAAGTAGCCTACTAATACCAACAAAAAAACAACCCTAAATGTCAAGTACAAGCCATACTGCATCGAGAATGGTATAGTAAAAGTATTTAAGTTCGAATAGGAAATTGTACTCAAAGTATTCGGAGTAAAAGTTACTGCTTAACATATTTTAATATATATATTTTTTTTTAAAGCTATAGCACCAAATCTTGACATTTAAGAAAATAAGAAATATTTAGCTTACAATGAATTAACCAACTCATGGTTTTAGTTATACTTGGATATAATGGTGGATGGTTTAATCTAACCAAATAATCATAATTAGAAAAGCTTTTCCTATTGTGTGTCAAAATCTGAGTTAACTAAATACATCTTTAAAATAAATATGGTGGAGGAAAAAGTACAACATTGGCATCCAAATGTAGTAGAGTAGAAGTATGTATAAAATGAAAGTGCTTGTAAAGTACAACTACTTAAAAAACTGAAACGTTGACTTTTAAATAAGTGTATTATGTCAACAAATTACACATAACTGTATAAGGTTAGTTGAAAGCAATAGAAAAATGTTCAATTTCATATTATTGCTTTTAACCAACCTAATACAGTTATTGAAATCTGTTGAAATTACACATTTAATTAAAGTCAACGTTTCAGTTTTTCAGTGCACCTCAAATGTGTACTTAAGTACAGTGCTTGAGTATGTAGGCTACTTAGTTACTTTCCCGCACTGGAGAACATACAGAGACGGCTGATACGGTACAATTAAATGTAATTGGCAGGGTTTCCCATTACAGCCTCACTGGTAATTAACGGTGGCACATCTGTGCATCTGCTGGTCCTCCGCTGTGACCTATTAACCTAATGTACGCTTTAGAGCTGCAGTAAACCAATAAACACATGCAGAATGAACACTGATTTCACTTTGTTTCAGGGCTTTGTGGAATATGTTTTGGATTTGGAGGCAATATGCTTTTGTGCTTAGCATCTGATAACCACTCTGACACTGATTTATCACTCCAACATGGCAGGTGTGAGGTCTGTTGTTGTCACACCAGAAGGGACATTTTCTGTGAGGCCTACTTCACTGATGTATTCTCTTGAAGGATATAAAATATAAGGAACACTTTTATCCAAGAAAATTAACGCAAATACTCAAGATCCTCAAAAATGACCACCAATTTTAATCAAATAATTTCCAAAAATGAACATTAAAGTGCCTTTATATGGGAAGTGTTTATTGCAGGGATATTAGACTTAATGTAGGTGTTAACTAGCCTAAACTAAATCAGTGCCCTGCTTAATAACATGTTTAATCATTGTCCCAATGAATCAATTATGTTAATTGCCAATTAACTCAACCATTGCTTTTATGATTATTTAGTCTGCAAAATTCCCCAGAGATCAAGGTAATGTCTTCAATTAGCCTTTTCTTCTCTAACTAACTCTTCAAAGCAGAAATATATTTGACTTACTTATAAACATTGGAAAATTAGCTGAAAATAAATCTAATCAGGAAAGCTAAAGGGATCTTCCTAAGTAGGTGACTTAATAATTAATTGATTACGGAAGTTCTTGATACTTAATTATCTGGATTGATCCATTAATCAACTCATTTCAGAACTTGTTCCAACAGAACTACCGAAACAAATATGAATATTCTGAACCAATTTATGACATACTTGTTTTAGGTTGGTTGAAAGCAATACGTTTGAATACAAACTATAAGGTTCAAGTTAATATTATTGCTTTCAACTAAACTTATACAATTATGTGTAATACATTTAATTGAAGTCAACGTTTCAGTTTTTCTTGTGTGCGAAATATCCACCTTCGTGTGTTTAATGTGTGTGTGTATGTGTGGCTAGCATTCCTATACTTGTGGGGACCTAAATCTGTTTACACAGTCACGTGTCGGGACTCGCCTCCCTTATGGGGACAAAATGGAGGTCCCCATGAGGGGAATCAATAATTTTAGGGTGAAGACTTGGTTAGGTTTAGGGTTAGGGTTAGGGTAAGGGTTAGGGTTAGGGTTAGGGTAAGGGTAAGGGTTAGGCATGTGTTGGTTATGGGTTAGGGTTAGGGAAAAAAGTAGAAAGAAATCTAATCTGAGAAGCTAAAACAAGCATTTAGGTCTAAACCAGGACTAATCCCTCCTTCAACTCATTTCAGAACTAACTGAACCAATTTACGAACCTTAGTGCTTGACAGATATTGATTGACCTTAGGAACTACTTCCAAACAAAAATCCTCTCATGTGCCGAGTTTCCACCTTTGTGTTTATTCATATGTGTGTGTTTGTGTGCACAGGTTTGGTTCCAAAACCGCCGAGCTAAATGGAGAAAGAAGGAGAACACAAAGAAGGGTCCGGGTCGGCCTGCTCACAACTCCCACCCCACCACCTGCAGCGGAGAGCCCATGGACCCCGAGGAGATCCAGCGCCGGGACCGAGAGCGAGCCGAGAAGAAGAAGAGGAAGCAGGAGAGGAAGCTGCTGAAGTCGCAGAACAAACTCCTGTCCGGGGACAGCTTCCACACGCCGGGGGGCTCGGAGAGCGACAGCGGGGTCTCCCAGTTCACCGACAGCGAGCAGCAGTGTCCGAGCGTCAGTGGGAGTATTCACCTCGACCTGCCTGCCTCCAAATCTGCAGACCGAGGACACCCAACTGAATCCAGCTGTGACCAAACACGACACGACTTCAGCCCACTACAGAACCACCAAAACCAAAGAACCGCAGGGGAACCGGAGCAGGTTTCTCCGGGCAGCTTCACGCTCAGCTCCAGCCCCGGAGGTCCCAGATCCTCCGCCCTGCAGAAACGAAACCCTTTCAGCGTGGAGAGCCTCCTCTCCGACGTCACGCCTCGACGGAAACCTCAGCTGGACTTCCCCTCGCTGCCCAGTCAGAGGACTCTCATAGGGAAAGGCCACTTCTTGCTTTACCCAATTACCCATCAGCCCTTGGGTTTTCTGGTGCCCCAAGCAGCCCTGAAGGCCTCGCCGTGTCTGGGACAGATGTTTGTGCCGAGTGAAGGAAGTCCTGACCTCTCCAGCTTTGTCTCTAAGCCTCTACACTCGGATCATACAGAGCACAACAATCACATTAGCAATAGAGCGGCTGGAGACAGAGGTGACTGCAGCAATGCAAGACTTCCTGTTTCTCCTCCGGCTAACAGTGAGGCTCAGGGCAGAGACATTAAGGAGGAGAGGAGTTTGAAAGTTCTCAGCAGCAATGCGAGATTCCCTGTTTCTCCTAACATTGAGGTTCAGGCCAGGCTCAGCTCCTCTCCGTGCAGAGACAGTATCGAGGAGAGGAGTTTGACAAATGGCTGCCAAGCTGCCGAGCTGCGTGCCGAAGAGAAGGGTGCGAGCGAGGCGTCTCCAGCCCTCTCCGAACGTCTCAAGGCAAACACAGACTGTCAAGAAACACCCGGAACAGATGGAGAGGATGTCGATATGGACTAACACTTTGCAAGGAGCGCAAACATAAACAAAGGACCAGGAACAACCGCTCAGACTATTCAAACATTCCCAAAGCTCTGCTGAGACACTTGGAAAAACATATCAGGAATCAGGAGACCTAATTCTCATCTATTTTTTAATCATCACGTGATCAATCCAGATGGCGCCCCTTTTAAGAAGCTAGTGGCTGTCTTCATATTTGTAGGCCTTTAGAAGCAGGTTCCTTCTCTTTTTTAGTGACCTATTAAAATCTAGGCGACAATAAACATCTCACACACAACGAAAATCCTCAGATATTGTAAAAAAAACGAGATATTTATATGTAAACACTTTTGATAAATAAAGTTATTGTTTAAATTGAATCACTGTTTTTCTAGGAGCATATGGAAAAGGGGGTGGGGGTTGCTGTGTGGCAGAACCTTGGAGTTTTGTCGTGTTACAGCGGATAAATCCTCCTTTTTCTCTGTATAGGAGGCTCAAGTCCGTCTGGCTGTTTGTATTTATTGCTTTAACAAATTTATTCATTTGAAAGGCCGAGCTGGAATGAGGTTAGTGGCTGCGGGCTATAAGGACCCTGCGCCTCCTGCTGAGTTTTGATATGAAAGTAATTATTTTCCCACTGGCTGCCATGGCTCTGGAGGCAGTTTTTTTTTCTTCATCCTCCTCCTCCTCCTCCTCCTTCTTTCAGCCCCAAAGGGTTATTAGACATTACCGATTTCTAGTGATACGGAATCACATAAACTTCCTACAATAATAGAATTAGCATGAAAGGCAGAGGGTGTCAAATTGAAATGGGAAAATAATAGCCGCACCAGCTGCATCGTGTGTATGTGTGTGTGTGTGTGTGTGTGTGTGTTTGGGAGTGTGTGTGTGCGCATATCTATTGAGGGGGAGGAGATGGGGGAGATTCGTGGGGCGGAATTTTCATGAGCTGCCTCGGTTGTCAGACGGCCCTTGTAGTCGGCTATATTAAGATAGATGTTCGATGATATCCCTCATTGTTCTGTCGCTTATATTGATGTTGCTGCGTTATCGCCCTATTGATCATGTGTCGCACATAATAGGACAGGCGCGCGCCCGTCTGCCGTGCGCCTTTTTCCACAAAAGCGCCCGAGCCCCTCGTCATTTGTTCTAATAGGACTGTGAGTCCCTGAGGGGGAGACAGATAAAGATATAGGAGAGGGAGAGGGGGAGAGGAGGCGAGTGGCTTGCATTAATATTTTTATAACCACTTTTTGGCTGAATAAAAGAAAGAGGAAGTGGCTGAATTAAAGATGTTTAGAAGAGATCATGTTGCAGATGTGTGTTTTTATTCAAGGTATAGAATGAAAAGTGGGAGATTTAGCAACAAAAATCATGTGAATTTTCCCCATAACCACTTTAAATATACACACTTAAACACTGTTCCTTAACATTAAGTAATATTCTCAGATTGGAGAGGGAGAGGAGAGGCGAGGGTGTGCCAGGATTGCATTAATAAAACACAATGCGAGTTTAAAGAGGTTGCATTTAGGATGTTTATGACATGAGAGGAAACTCCCTTAATTGGCAAGTGTGTTGTTATTCAAGCTTTAAGTGAAAAGTGGGAGATTAAAGTCAATATAAAGGGAATTTTCCTCCAAAGTGAGATCATTCATGCATACACAAACACTGTTCCTAAATACTAAGTAGTAATGTATCTCTCAAAATAATATCAAAGTTAATTGATTAATGGCCAGTCAGCCAAACTTCACAGGTGTAATGATTTTCTTTAAAGGGAAATTGGCTGAATTAAAGCTGTTTAAAGAGATAAGAAAGAGACTCCTAAATGTGCCGATGTGTGTTTTTATTTAAGGTTTATAATGAAAAGTGAAGTGGGTTTTCCTTCAAAGTGAAATCATGCATTTCCTCTGGGTCACATCCTCAAAAATGACCGCCAAATGTAATCATATTTGTTTTAAGTGAACATTTAAAGTGTCTTTATATAGGAAGTATGGAGTGGATATTCAACTTGGTTTCATTAGATTGTAGAGGTGTTCAAGCCTTAAATATTTCTTAAGCCACTTAGACCTTAATCCATTTATTTAAAGATCAGAAACACTAAAAGCTTAAGGGCATTTATAATGGCCAGTTAGCCACACTTAAATAAAGTTGGAAAGTGGCTGAATTAAAGACGTTTAGAGACAGGAGACTAAACTCCTGAATGTGAATGACAAGTGGAAGATTTAATCAATTATGAAGTGAGTTTCCCCCTAAAGTGAAATAATGCATTTTGTTAAATCACTTAAATCTGAAGCCTCAATCCAAACACTATTTTCAATTAACTCTGCCTGTCAAAACTAAAAGGTTATTAAATAATAATAAGCTAATAGAAGTTTTAGATACAAATAAGTAAAATACTTGAATAGCCGAAGAGGACTAAATCTATTTGTGTTTTTATTTAAGGTTTAGAATTTTGAGATTTAACTAAAAATAAAGTGAGTTTTCCTCCTAAATAATGCTAAGCCACTTAGACCTTAATCCTTTTTATTTATACATCATAAACACCTACATCTGTTAAGTTAAGAGAAGTATAAGAGAATAATAATAAGTCAAATACTTATAAAGGGCGGTGGTGGCGAAGTCAAGGTCACCAGTTCAAGTCCCGGAAAGACCGAGGTGTCCCTGAGCAAGGCACTATGCTTCTAACATAGGATGGGTCAAATGCAGAGAAACCGTTTCGTTACACACCTGTCCTACGTAATGACAATGAGTTGAGTCTTCTTCAACTTGAATGGCCAGTCAGCTGTTATTTCATTTCATTTTTATTTGTTCCGCTCATGGTACGCAAAACATACAATAATTGGCAACAAAACATGTCTCTACAAACACACCATTGAGCGAAAAGGAGCAGGGAGAAGAAACAAATCTTATACCTGCCCCTTTAAAAAGAAAAAAAGATGGTCTGTCCTTCATATTTCTTTTTCACAGCCAAACGTATTCACAGCCAGACATAACAGTATCTTAGGATACAAAGAGAAACACAAAAAACACTTATTTCCCACTTGACCGTTAACGGAAAGAAACAAAACAACAACAAAAAACAACAACACCAAAACATCACATAAGGAAAAGGAAAAGAAAAAAGTGCAACACCCTCATCTGAGTCCTACTGGAGAAGTTATGGTTACCAAAATAATAGTATAAAAAAGGGGCTTACAGTAATTGAGGATGTTTTTAGAAATAATAAGAGACTCCTAAATGTTGCAGGTGTGTTTTTTCCCCCAAGGTTTAGAATGACTTTTCCCACAAAAGTCACTTCGACCTTAAAAAAACCTCAGAAACACCTTCATCTTTTCAATTCAATGTTACTTTGGATACTTTCAAATACTTGAATAGCAGTAAGCAAAACGTTAGAGCTATTATGATATTATAAGACACATAAATAAGAAATTGGCTGAATTAAGGATGCTTTGGACAGAAGAGGACTCTCCTAAGTGTTTGTGCTCACACGTGCACTGTCTGGTCGTGAACGCGCGTCCGTTTAAGAAAGCGTGTGTTTAGCTCG